>NC_061528.1:320000-517500 GCF_022379125.1 Scophthalmus maximus
AAGTACTCAGAACCAGTACTTTGTGACAGTACTCAGAACCAGTACTTAGAAACAGTACTCAGAACCAGTACTTAATGACAGTACTCAGAACCAGTACTCAGAAGCAGTACTTTGTGACAATACTCAGAAGCAGTACTTAGTAACAGTACTGACAGTACTCAGAACCAGTACTTAGTAACAGTACTTTGTGACAGTACTCAGAACCAGTACTTAGTGAAAGTACTCAGAACCAGTTCTTAGAAACAGTACTTTGTGACAGTACTCAGAACCAGTACTTAGTGAAAGTACTCAGAACCAGTACTTTGTGACAGTACTCAGAACCAGTACTGAGAAACAGTACTTTGTGATAGTACTCAGAAGCAGTACTTAGTGACAGTACTCAGAACCAGTACTCAGAAGCAGTACTTTGTGACAGTACTCAGAACCAGTACTTAGTGAAAGTACTCAGAACCAGTAATCAGAACCAGTACTGAGAAACAGTACTTTGTGACAGTACTCAGAACAAGTACTTAATGACAGTACTCAGAAGCAGTACTCAGAAGCAGTACTTAGTAACAGTACTGACAGTACTCAGAACCAGTTCTCAGAACCAGTACTGAGAACCAGTACTGAGAACCAGTACTTAGTGACAGTACTCAGAACCAGTACTTTGTGACAGTACTCAGAAGCAGTACTTAATGACAGTACTCAGAAGCAGTACTCAGAAGCAGTACTTAGTGACAGTACTCAGAACCAGTTCTTAGAAACAGTACTGACAGTACTCAGAAGCAGTACTTTGTGACAGTACTCAGAAGCAGTACTTAGTGACAGTACTCAGAAGCAGTACTTAGTGACAGTACTCAGAAGCAGCACTCAGAAGCAGTACTTAGTGACAGTACTCAGAACCAGTTCTTAGAAACAGTACTTAGTGACAGTACTCAGAAGCAGTACTTTGTGACAGTACTCAGAAGTAGTACTTAATGACAGTACTCAGAACCAGTACTCAGAAGCAGTACTTTGTGACAGTACTCAGAAGCAGTACTTAGTGACAGTACTCAGAAGCAGTACTTAGTGACAGTACTCAGAAGCAGTACTTAGTGACAGTACCAGGTCCTTCATAACACGAAGTGTTATCAGCTTCATGTATTTCATGTACTTCTACTGCTCATACTTTTACTACATGAATATTTACTAAAAGTAAAAAGTTTTAGTTTGGATCTAGTACTTGTACACTGAAGTACTCTCAGTTTTACTTGGATAAAGGATCAGCTCCAGACCCCCCCGGTCCTCCGGCCCCGGCCCCTCCGACCCTCCGCCACCAGCTCCGGGGGACAGCGACAGAAAGCCCGGGGGTCGGGCAGCACTCACCGGCGGTCATGAGGACGAGGATCCCGGTCCACAACGTCCGGCACCGAGCCATGTTCCTCGGACAAAGACAGCCGGAGAGTCCCGGCGCTCGGTCCTTCGTCCGTCGGTGAGTCCCCGGCGCAGAGTCGCTCCAGATGTTTTTCATCCAGATGTGGTTTAGCCCCGCCCACCGCTGTTACTCCGGTGACACGAACAGGCGCTGGACTTCTTCATTGTTCTTCTTGTTGGAACGAGAGAAACATTCAGAAGTTAAAGAAAAAAGAGATAAAAACCCAGAAGTATTTTTAATAACGAACAAAACAAGCGACTTCAGAGGCGAAGATGATTTTAATGAACAGGAAACATTAAAGATATTCTATTATAATAGAATTATTATATCATAACCATATGTTTAAGACATAATCCAGTTGTTCACGTCTACTTCATGTTCCACATCTGTACATCAGAAAAAAATACACTGCATGTTATAAAACATATGAAATTAAATAAATGTTAAATCTTCTGACGATGCGACTCAAAATGTTTCTTCACTCGTTTGGTCAGTAAACGTTTTGTCTGCAGTGACAGACTGCGGACCGCAGGGGGCGACACGGACCCACAACAACGACACAGTTCATACACACAATATGATTTATTATCATGAGCGGAGATCCACGGATTTCATTCTCCGACACAGTGGGAGAAGTTTAACAGGATTATTCCAGCCTGTTGGTCAGAGACCACACACACACACACACACACACACACACACACTTCGTCTTATCAGGTTGATGACGCGTCACTGAGCATCTGAACTTTGACCCCGGGCCTCCGCGGGTCGCCCTCCAACTGTCGGTCCGTGTGCAGACATCAGACATGAAGAGGAGACTGCTGCTCGTGTCCAACTCCACGGTGCACGGCGGCGGGTACCTGGACCACTGTCAGCGGGACGTCCGGCTCTTCTTCGGACCGTGAGTCACTTCTTCTCCTCACGCTCACAGCAAGTGGAATGTGTGTTTGGAAAGTGTGACATGAACCATCCGGTCTGATGGTTCTGCCAGTGACCTGAAGGTCTGAAGGTCTGAAGTTCTGAAGTCTGAAGGTTTGATGGTCTGAAGGTCTGAAGGTCTGAAGGTTTGATGGTCTGAAGGTCTGAAGGTCTGAAGGTTTGATGGTCTGAAGGTCTGAAGGTCTGAAGGTTTGATGGTCTGAAGGTCTGAAGGTCTGAAGGTTTGATGGTCTGAAGGTCTGAAGGTCTGAAGGTTTGTGTTGAAACTGACTTTGTTTGTTTGTGTTTCAGAGATGTGAAGAAGATTCTGTTTGTTCCTTACGCTCTGCACGACAGAGACGAGTACACCAGGATGGCCCGGGACAAGTTCAGCTCTCTGGGTGTGTGTGTGTGTGTGTTGGAGTACAATAATAATAATCACCTCAATACAATTTTCATCCAAGTATTGCTGAAGTGCGGTGAAGAAGTTTAAGAAGTTTGTTTTTCCTTTTCTTTAAAACCTCAAACTTCACCAGTTCAGAGAGAAAAATTAATGTTGATCACGTTTGTTCATAACTTTTATGATCAGAGTTAATGTTTCACTCCACAGCAGCAGTGACCTTTGCTTTAGAGCAGAGAGAATCCAGAGTGTGTGTGTTGCACTAACCTGGACTGTGTTATGAAGTGTTGTCTTGTTGTTTCTGCAGGTTATGATCTGCTCAGCGTTCACGAGGCTGCGGATCCTGTCGACGCCGTCAGGAAGAGTCAGGGAATCTTCATAGGTGAGGAACATCGTTTCTCTTCTCTTTGATCCGTGTCTTTACTTCCTCCCACTTCCTCCTTTGTGTGCGTGTGTGTGTGTGTGTGTTGGTGTGTGTGTGTGTGTGTGTGTGCAGGAGGAGGAAACACTTTCCGGCTGCTGAAGAGTCTCTATGACAACAGGCTGCTGTGTGAGATCAGGAGACGAGTGCTGGAGGTGAGGCTGATATCATATATATCATATGTCATATATCTTATTTTAAACATCATGATGTCGTGAAACAGTTTCACTCATTCACAAGAAAATAATTGCAGATTTCTCCATAAGTGTAAACGTCCTGCCAGAAAAACTCATAAAGAAGTTTATGATCATTAGTTATGGAGAGAAACTTGTCTGAAGGAGTCGATCATTTCAGAATAATGATTGACAGGTGGATGGTCAGGCTTCACTCCTTCTTCCTCGTCCCCCAGGATGGCGTCCCCTACATGGGCTCCAGTGCTGGCACCAACGTGGCCACCATCAGCATCAGCACCACCAATGACATGCCCATCGTCTTCCCTCCATCCTTCTCCGCCATCGGCCTCGTTCCCTTCAACATTAACCCGCACTACCTGGACCCCGACCCCAACAGCCGCCACATGGGGGTGAGAATGTTGAGTTGGTCCTTTGTCCTGAATGTACTGAGACAGAGACGGAGCGTTTCTATGGAGACAGACATTCTGTCTGTTTGAGTGTTGTTGTCTTGTTGATGATGTTCTTCTTGAACAGGAGACCCGACAGCAGAGGATCACCCAGTACCACGAAGAACCAGAGACTCCGTGTGTCCTGGTGAGACAGATCTTTGTTTCTTGACTCAGTATTCACCTGTCGTCTAGTTGTTGTTTTTAAATTCAAGGACGAAGGTTCATTGTGAACGGGAGAGTTTTCAGGATGGGGCCCAGATCAGATCCCCTAACCCTAACCCTCCGTAGTGAGGTTGCAGGGTTTTGACTGTGAGTGTTTTCAGGGTTTGAGGGAAGGGTCCATGCTGCTGGTGGAGGGAAACAAAGCCACACTGCTGGGAACCACGAAGGCCAGACTCTTCACTAGGTCAGTGGACACATTGATACTTTCACACTGTTGTGGGTTTGAACGAGACCGGTGGAACCATGGAGCCACAAGAGTCTCTGTGATGTTTTGTTCCAGGGGACGCCCCCCGGTGGAGTACGACGCTGGTAGTGACCTGAGCTTCCTGATGACGGACGCACAGTGACTCACTTCCTCAGCTGTGGATGATTGTTCTGGTTGAATCAGAATAAATGTTTTAAATAAACATCATTGTTCCCGAGTTGAATAAAGTCTCTTTAGTTGTGTCTTTTAAAATTCGTCCAGAGAAGACTTAAAGTTCCATATTGTCCCTTTCCGGTGTTTTATTTGAAGTTTTGATCCTTTAGAGGTTACATTTGTTTTATTTAGAACCAAAAAACATCTCAATATTACTTTGGACTGTCTAAATAATATGTTGTCCACTACCAACAATTCATCGGGACCCGGTTTTGGCGGCGGCCCGTGAGGCGTTAGATACCAGAGCGGCCGGTGACAGCGGCCGGTCCACCGGTGTCTCTGCCCAACAGCAGCTCCATGACGCAGGCCGCCGCTGACACCGGTTACTGATGAATTTTACAAAGGTAAAATAACTCAGAGTTAGTTCTGGTCTTACCAACCGTCATCATCCAGACACGAAACACTGAGCCGAGTGTGAACACATCAATTTATTTCAGTTCAAAGGTGAAATCATCTCAGTATCAAAGTTATTTCTTTACTCTCGAGGTGAAAGAATACGTACATCAACAAAACAGTCAACATGTTGTCATGGCAGCAAGGAGGACAGATGGAGTTACACATCAAACACAGTGAACAGCCTCAGTTCAGTTCGTTCACTCAGATCAGGAAGTTCAGGATCCGACATCGACCCGGTGTCACGTCTGAACCTCCACAGACCTCAGGTCGGATCAGGTGGTTCAGGATCCGACATCGACCCGGTGTCACGTCTGAACCTCCAAAGACCTCAGGTCGGATCAGGAGGTTCAGGATCCGACATCGACCCGGTGTCACGTCTGAACCTCCACAGACCTCAGGTCGGATCAGGAGGTTCAGGATCCCACATCGACCCAGTGTCACGTCTGAACCTCCACAGAGATCAGGTCGGATCAGGAGGTTCAGGATCTGGACCTGTTGGAGTCCGACCTTGTGAACATCGGTGATATTTTAGAGCGACGACAGTTATTAAATGCAGATGATCAGAAATGTTCCGTGGACCTTTATCAAAGTGATTCTTCAGTGATTCATATAGTTATAAAATCATCTTCAGCCTTACACGTGAGTTCATGATGTCAAACCCAATAGGGGTAAATTCCAAGTAAACTTTTTATTTTCTTTCTGCGATGTTCACACACGAACATCAAACACCACGTGACAGGAAAGTAACCACCTGTCGCATACTGGCCCGCCCCACCGGCCCCGCCCACCTCACAGGCTGGAGCGACGCCTGTCAGTCTGTCTTACCGTGACGATGACAGATGATCTCAGACAGTGAAGAGACAGAAGCAGGTTCTCCGACAGCGAGCAGCTGCTACATTTATCTGACCTCAGCTCAGGTTCTCTTCCTGCCCGCAGTGTCGGGTTCAGGGTGCATTCTGGGATAATTTGGGAACAGCGTGAGTTGGTTCATCACGTGTGAGCGTCTGATTGGTCCGGCTGACAACATGATACCATGCCAACAGACTGAGGCTCGATGGAAATAGAGAGATTATACTGATCTCAGCTGCTGCAGCTGAGGGAATAAAGAGCAGGAGTTAGCTGCTAACGTTAGCATAAACTGTCAAATCATTCCACTCCGTCACGTCAATACACTGTAGATCAACGTACGTTGTTAGCTGATGAAATGCTAACGCTCAAGTTTCACATGTTCAAACTGCAGCTGAAGATTATTTATATCAAATCATCCGATGAATCTTTTTTAAATTAGTGGAGAAACTGTTATAAAACTAGTTACATCTTCAGGTGTACAAAGGAATATTTAGTGTACTGTGACAAAGCAGGAAACTCTCAAACGCTTATTACAATTATTATTGTTATTAATACAATTTAGCAAAAGTGTACTCTGGTGTAGAAATGGGCCAGAGCCGCTGCTGTCAATCATCACTCAAGTCTCTCTCACACACACACACACACACACACACACACACACACACACACACACACACACACACACACACACACACACACACACACACACACACACACACACACACACACACACACACACAGGAAGACAAAGGTCAATATATTACTGTCACACCCAGAAAAGGAAACTTAACATCTTCATCCCAACACAAAGACCTGATGACAGCTGGTTGTTATTAAATCTCATTATTGCTGTTATTATCACATACGCCACAAAAGCGTTTTTCTTTTGACTTTTTTCTCTTCTACTCTCTGACAGTGTGTTTCTCCTCCTTCCGTTTCTTTTCCAGACAATATTATGTCAGGTCTCAGTCTGACGACCAGTCGGTGAATCGATCAGCAGTTCTCTGACTCATCGATCATTTTGAGCCTGGACGAAAAAAGTGCGAATGAAATATCAGGCTCCAGAACCTGGAGTGAGACGCATCAGGACGCGTCATGTTGAATCTCAGCAGTTTGATCTTTGAGAAGATCCAACATGAGACGTGACGTGGTCCAACGGAACAGAAACAACAGTGACATCAGCCTCCTGCAGGCGGAGCTTCTCATTGGCACAAACACAACAGGACGAGACTAGAAAACATAAACCCTATGAAAAGTGAACCCAGTACCATGATCTGACACTGTACAGTGACACAGAGACACAGTGAGGACAGTGAGGACAGTGGACTCGTGTCCTGTATTTACACAGTTTGACCTCTAGGAGTCGGTGTTGCCGTTCTCCTCCGGCTGCAGCTGCTCCTTCTCTGTGCAGTCCTCCTGCGGCGGGCGGACTCGCTTGAAGAAACCCAACTGAGGAATAGGAGATGAGAGAAGAGGAAGAGGAGAGGAAGAGAAAGAGGGAGTTGAAGAGGAAGAAGAGAGGAAGAGTAGTTTAGTGCAGACAATCCTGTAATCGTACTAAGATCTAACAGCTGGTGATTAAGTGTCATACTACGACCAAGATGGTCCCCACAGAGACCTGGTCTGGTCCCCACAGAGACCTGGTCCCCACAAAGACCTGGTCCCCACAGAGACCTGGTCCCCACAAAGACCTAGTCCCCACAGAGACCTGGTCTGGTCCCAAGAGAGACCTTGTCCCCACAAAGACCTGGTCCCCACAGAGACCTGGTCCCCACAAAGACCTAGTCCCCACAGAGACCTGGTCTGAGTCTGGTTCCCACAGATACCTGGTCCCCAAAGAGACCTTGTCTGGTCCTCACAGAGACTTGGTCCCCACAAAGACCTGGTCCCCACAGAGATCTGGTCTGAGTCTGGTCCCCACAGAGATCTGGTCTGAGTCTGGTCCCCACAGAGATCTGGTCTGAGTCTGGTTCCCACAGAGACCTGGTCTGGTCCCCTCAGAGACCTGGACTCAGTCTGGTTCCCACAGAGACCTGGTCCCCACAGAGACCTGGTCTGAGTCTGGTTCCCACAGAGACCTGGTCTGGTCCCCTCAGAGACCTGGACTCAGTCTGGTTCCCACAGAGACCTGGTCCCCACAGAGACCTGGTCTGAGTCTGGTTCCCACAGAGACCTGGTCTGGTCCCCACAGAGACCTGTGAGAACAGAGGTTGAACAGTGGAGCATCATCCTCTTGTGTCAGAGTTCGTCTTCACCTTGTACATGATGAAGATGAGCAGCGCCAGCAGCAGCAGCCCGGCCAGCACCGCCAGAGCCACGACCCAGCCCGGGACCGGCTGAGGAGTGTCCACCACCCACATCACCGAAACGCTCACCTGGAAACACACCAGTCAGTCGTCAGCTGACCTCGACAAACTCACATGTCTGACGTCATCATCAACATCAACAACAACAACCACAACACCGAGACATGTTCCATGTGACGAGATCATCAGAGAAGAGTTTCAGACTGAGGAGGAAACACCTGAAACACTCTGACTAATAATTATATTAACACGCCCACATGTCAACTTCCAATGATGTCACAGTTATGGTTTGTGAGTGACAGCTGACCTCTGTCCTATCAAGATATGTCAGCTGTGGTTGTTGGGCCACAACGTGTTACTGTCGTACGCTGACGACGGTGTGGCGTTGGCGTCTCACCGTGGTGCTGTTGGACGGCAGCTCCGACACCAGGTTCTTGTACGGCATCTCGGTCACATTGAACGTGGCTGTAGCTCGAACCACGTACGAACGATTCTGATTCTCAGTCTGAAAAGAGAAATCAACCAAGAGAGTCACACGTTCGACGAACGTCGCGTCGGCCACAGAAATATTCTGAGAAAACTGTATTTAAAAAGCAGTATATCAACAAACTGAGACACTGAGTGTTTTGTTGTGTCCGGTGTGTGTGAGGAGGCTTGTTTTCTTCACCCTGAGGAAGTTGTTGACAGTCAGTCTGGAGTAGATAGAGAGGATGGCGTACTTCTTCCGCTCCAAACGACCGACCTGACAACTGAGCCGCAGACACTTTGCTGTGGAGCAGTCCTACACACACACACACACACACACACACACACACACACACACACACACAGATTAAAGGTATAAGGTATAAGGTTTGATAACAGAAGTTAAAGACTCACTTATAATCAAATAAAACCAGATTCTCTATAGTATTTTAAATGTTCTTAAAGTATTGCATATCAAGATATCAATAAATACACTAGAGATCCTCATTTGTGTGTATGTGTACCAGTGTCTGCAGATCGCTCTGGGAGTCTCTTGACTCCAGGTCTCTCCTGCGAACGTGGTTTCTGTTTCGTCCTTCTGTCTCTCGCTCTCTGGGCGGAACAATGCTGCTGTTCTTCTGTGAGGTCAACGGGATCTGACACACACAAACACACACACACACACACACACACACAGAAGAAAGTTCCTTAAAAACACCAAGATGAATCCTGTTTCCGGCCTTAAAATCATGAAGTGTGAACTCGGCATAACTCGTCTTTTGTCACCGTTCTGATTAAGGCGGTGTGTGTGTGTGTGTGCGTGTGTGCGTGTGTGCGTCTCACCGACAAGTTGAGTGGGTTGATCTCGATGACGGTCGTACAGTTGATGGGTCCGTCCGTCTCGTAGCTCATGATGTAGAGCAGAGAACTGTTCTTGTACTCGTACGGCCACAGGACCTCCAGGGACGCTTTGCTGACCGTACTGGGCCCGCTGTTCAGGAGCTGAGGGGTCAAAGGTCACTGTTGAGTTACTGTGACCTGTGACAAACTGATGGTTGTGACTGTGACATGAGATGTAAATGACCACATGTACTGTACATGATGTGTGTGTGTGTGTGTGTGTGTACCTCGTAGACGTGTAATATTTGTGGTCCCATGTCGTCTACACCCACGGGAGGTTCTTTAGGTTTCCAGTTGGCGATGGGAAGTAACACCTGACCAGGAGACGACGACCTGGGACACACACACACAAATTTACAGATTGTTACGAATTATTATGTTTCTACATTACTATATACTATTATCATATATCTCTTTCAGATCACATTTTATGTGTTTATTTTGTATTATGTATGTATTATTGATTATAGTTTATTGACTCTGTTTGTTCAGATTTTGAGACATTCATCTTTTGACGGTTCTCCAGGAAATGACATCACAGGAAGTAGAAACCCTAATAAAGGAACTGGATGGAACATTTCTACTGCAGAGGTCAAAGGGTCCCAGGACACACATAAACACACACATGGAGTGTTACCCTCTGATGGAGACACACACACACACACACACACATGGTGTGTTACCCTCTGATGCACACACACACACACACACACACAGTGTTACCCTCTGACGGACACACACACACACACACACACACAGTGTGTTACCCTCTGACGGACACACACACACACACACACACACACACACACACACACACACACACACACACACACACACACAGTGTTACCCTCTGACGGAGACACACACACACACACACACACACACACACACACACACAGTGTTACCCTCTGACGGAGACACACACACACACACACACACACACACACACAGTGTTACCCTCTGACGGAGACACACACACACACACACACACACACACACACACAGTGTTACCCTCTGACGGAGACACACACACACACACACACACACACACACACACACACACACACACACACACACACACACACACACACACACACACACACACACACACACACACACAGGGTTACCCTCTGATGGAGACACACACACACACACACACACAGGGTTACCCTCTGATGGACACCCTGGCGAGCACGGCCAGCTTGGTGATACTCGACACTCGAGGACTTGTGTTGTCGAACTGGTTCGAGCTGAAGAAGAAAACAAGATTCTTTTAACATGAAATCCTCAGGAAAATGTTTGACGGTCGCCCTCTGCTGGTCAGGACACAGAACACAGGCTTCACTCAGAGATGACACCACGAATATAAATATATATCTGATGATGTTTGTGTTGAGTTATGAACAAACCTGACGATCTGCAGGTCGAACCTGACGGACGTGTCCTCCTCCGACAGCTGGTGCACACTGAACCTCAACTCAGCCAGCACCTGGCCAATCACAGCACGGTAAGAGATAGCAAAGGCCCAATCAGGACGCAGGAAGAGACAAACTATACAACATGTCACGGTCGTAGGAGACACGACCGTGTCACTTCATCTTTCTTCTGAACAATAATATCTGTCAGAGCAGCACCTGGAACCCCCACAATGCACTTGGCTCCTACAGACTGACCTTGGTTCCTCCCTTCATGGGGTTCCCCAGGTCGCACACCACCATCTTGGTCTGGTTCTCCTTCTTGTAGGCGCAAGACAACCTGGAGAGCTTCTGACTGCGGACCACCCCGGTGAAGTCGGCCTGCTGCGGAGGGAAGACGTGGAGCTCGGCCTCGTATGCGCCCTCGCCCTGGTTCTCGGCGCTGACCTCCAGGGTCAGAGCGTTGTCGTCGCCAATGTAGATCTGATCTCGGTCGCTGCAACGGCAACACGGCAACTCAGGCAACGAAAAACATCACTGAGATGAAACAACTAGAGGAACAGAGACTCACCTGGTCACGGACAACTTGAGGTCCGGTTTACAGATGTTATCGTCTCCGCAGTCCAACAGGATGTGAGCCTGGGGGGGGGGGTTAAAGGGTCAGTAAACAGCTCCTCCAGCACGAGTCAACCAGACGAGCTGAACGGTCCAGTGATTCTGACCCCAAGTGATGTTTATTTAAAACTCAGGTTTTTAAATCACATCATGTTTCAAAGAGATGAAATATAAAATCCATGAGTAAAGATCTTGATGTCAAGTGATGTCACAGGTCAGGAACCTCATGAGCAGTTCACTCCTCAAAGCAGCGAGTTTCTCCTAATTCACTGTTTGTTCTGTACTGAGGTTCTGGTCCGAGGCCCGCTGGTCGGACAGTGGTTTACCTGCTTGGTGACGTTGGATGGGGCCGACGTGTCGAGGATGGGCAGCAGGCCGGTCTTGTCGGCGGCCTGCTGGTAGTCCAAACTGTACTCCATCGCCACGGAGATGGGAGTGATCTTATCCCGGAACTCACGGTCGTCCTGAGACAAAGACGTTGAGATGTTAAGACGTTAAGACAGAGAGCAGTGAGCTCATCGTTAACAGACCAAAATTCTGTTAAACTGTCAATCAGCAGAGATCTGATTCATTTTCCTTACCCTGAGGAAGACGTGCTGCTCCTCGCAGGCCAAACCTCTGCCGTTGGCCACCGTCATGTTCTTGTGGTACTGGAAGGTCCGACTGTGCA
Organism: Scophthalmus maximus; assembly: GCF_022379125.1. NCBI lineage: Eukaryota > Metazoa > Chordata > Actinopteri > Pleuronectiformes > Scophthalmidae > Scophthalmus > Scophthalmus maximus. Next base: position 332,014 of record NC_061528.1, read on the forward strand.
GGAAGAGGACGCGCTTGGTCAACTCCTTCTGCTTCAGACGATCCAACATCAGGTCCACACGGAAATCTGGAAGTGATGAAGAAGACAGAGAGAAAGAGTGATGAGGAGGAGCAGGAGGAGGAGGAGCCGATATGAATCTGCTGTTTGACTCACTCAGAAAAGCTGGAGCTCCGAGACCGCTTGCCTTCAAACAGTACTTCACCTTGAAACTGAAAACACAGAGTCAGATCATATCACTGATCGTCTTTATATACAGTCTGTGATCGTCTTCATATACAATCACTGATCGTCTTTATATAGAGTCACGGATCGTCTTTATATACAGTCACTGATCGTCTTTCTATACAGTCAGTGATCGTCTTTATATACAGTCAGTGATCGTCTACATATACAGTCAGTGATCGTCTTTATATAGAGTCACGGATTGTCTTTATATACAGTCACTGATCGTCTTTATATACAGTCAGCGATCGTCTTTATATACAGTCAGTGATCGTCTACATATACAGTCAGTGATCGTCTTTATATACAGTCACTGATCGTCTTTATATACAGTCACTGATCGTCTACATATACAGTCACGGATCGTCTTTATACACAGTCAGTGATCTTTTTTATATACAGTCAGTGATCGTCTTTATATACAGTCAGTGATCGTCTTTATATACAATCACTGATCGTCTTTATATAGTCACGGATCGTCTTTATATACAGTCAGTGATCGTCTATATATACAGTCAGTGATCGTCTACATATACAGTCAGTGATCGTCTACATATACAGTCAGTGATCGTCTTTATATACAGTCACTGATCGTCTACATATACAGTCACGGATCATCTTTATATAGTCAGTGATTTTTTTTTATATACAGTCAGTGATCGTCTTTATATACAGTCAGTGATCGTCTTTATATACAGTCAGTGATCGTCTACATATACAGTCAGTGATCGTCTTTATATAGAGTCACGGATTGTCTTTATATACAGTCACTGATCGTCTTTATATACAGTCAGCGATCGTCTTTATATACAGTCAGTGATCGTCTACATATACAGTCAGTGATCGTCTTTATATACAGTCACTGATCGTCTTTATATACAGTCACTGATCGTCTACATATACAGTCACGGATCGTCTTTATACACAGTCAGTGATCTTTTTTATATACAGTCAGTGATCGTCTTTATATACAGTCAGTGATCGTCTTTATATACAGTCAGTGATCGTCTACATATACAGTCAGTGATCGTCTTTATATACAGTCACTGATCGTCTTTATATACAGTCACTGATCGTCTACATATACAGTCACGGATCGTCTTTATACACAGTCAGTGATCTTTTTTATATACAGTCAGTGATCGTCTTTATATACAATCACTGATCGTCTTTATATAGTCACGGATCGTCTTTATATACAGTCAGTGATCGTCTATATATACAGGCTGAGGTGACTCACCAGGACACCTGAGTGCTGGTTCCAGGAAGTGTGCAGTTCTTCTCCTCTGGGTTGATGATCTGAGGCGTCATTTCCAATGTGGCGTTCACACTGATCACAGGACGAGCTCTGACGAACACACACACACACACACACACACACACACACACACACACACACACACACACACACACACACACACACACACACACACACACACACACACACACACACACACACACACACACACACACACACACACACACACACACACACACACACACACGGTTCGATTCAGCTTATCAAGTTTTTTTTAAATCTTGTTTCTTGAGCATAAAGAATTTAGAGAAACCAGAACACCCCCACCCCCCTCACAGCAGCAGAGGACAGAGTGTGTCACACACACACACACACACACATGTTCAGGCTCAACAGCCACAAAACAGATTCAGTCTGACAAAAAACAAAAGCTTGTATTTAAAGGTGTTTGACTGTGTGTGTGCGTGTGTGTGTGTAGCAGCAGGAGGATGTTAACGTCAGCAGGATGACGCTGAGCAGATTCTATAAAGTCAGTGGGAGAAATGTGAACGAGCTCTTTGATGCCAGAGGTGGGCTCGCTCATTTACTGAACACACACACACACACACACACACAGTAGGAGTTTTGATTACCTGTATAAAACAGCTTTGTCTGCTCCAAACACTCCCACTATTAAATCTGAAAGACAAAGACACACACGTTCACTTCAGTCCTGCTGCTCCTCTCAACAGTGTGTGTGTGTGTGTGTGTGTGTGTGTGTGTACCTGGATATCCATTCTGGTCTATGTCAGTGTTTCCAGTCATGGAGTATCCAAAGCTCGCAGGCATGTAGCTGGACGCCCACTTCCCCTGCAGGACCTGAGAGACGAGACACGACACTAAGCTTTGTTTCCTTCCTGTTGACTCTTATGTTATATATATATATATATATATGTTATATATATATGTTATATATATATGTTTGTATATGTTAAATGATTTAATCGCTTCAGCTCCTGAGCCTGAAGACAAACAGCTGCTGACAGTTTCTGACACTTTACAACTCTGGGCTTCAAACTGCTTCATCGTCTCTTATCAATAAAACCTCTTCAACACGTAGAGGAAGCTCCTGAACTTCACTCAGTCTGGAACCTTCAGCCTCATCGTCAGGTGAGTCCGTGTGAACCAGACGGACCAGCTGTGGTTCTGGTGTTCGACGTGTCGGAGTCTTTACCTGGGAAGGAGTCGGGTTGGGCCCCTGAGGGCGGCCATTGTGGATGTAGACCAAGCCGTGACGGTCTGGACCTCCGTAAGGTGCCGAGATGGCCACGTCTGGAGGGAGAACCACACACACGAGTGTCAGGAATCATCCAGCTCAGAAGAGTGTGTGTGTGTGTGTGTGTGTGTGTGTGTGTGTGGTTGCATCACACCGTTGTATCCGTCCATGTCCAGGTCTCCCAGTGCAGTGATGGCAGACCCGTATCTGGCGTAGCCCTCCGACCCCGTCAGCATTTGAGGAGGGTGGAAGGAAAATCCTCCTCGGCCCAGGTACACTGACACCTGGAGGACACACACACACACACATATACACACACACACACGCACGCACACACACACACAGACGACAGAGGGGGAGGAGGTCAAATTAGAAGCTAAAAAGCGCAACACGTTTTCCATTTCAAATGTGTGTGTGTGTGTGTGTCCTCACCTGTCCCACCTCCCTGAGTTTTCCATCGGAGCCTCTGTCCATGAAGAGCGGAGCTCCAACCAACAGATCCACCAAACTGAGAAACAGACATGAAGAACAGAGCAACTGTTACTGTGATACTGTAACAGTCTGGAGCAGGTCAGAGGTCAGCAGAGGTCAGCATAGGTCATCTTCAGGCAGTCGTCACAGTGGATCAGGATTTAAACTCACCCGTCGTTATTCACATCACCGGCAGCGACTGAGTGTCCGAAGTAGGCGGCCATCTGCGACACAGAGCAGCAACGTCACACACACATACGTTCCTCACACACTCACACGTTCCTCATGAGAGTTATGAATAATTAAATACCTGCGTGCCTGTGAAGTTCTCCATCGACTCCATGTTGAGGCCGTTGAAGATGTTCACCTGTAACATCAAACAGCATGAGCGTTAGCAATGCTGCTCACAGGTTAACGGCTTGTTAGCATGAGAAAACATTCGTCACTGAACCTGCTGTCATGTGACCAGCTGAGGTGTGTGGGTGTGTGTGTGTGTGTGTGTGTGTGTACGTACATAGCCCAGGGCCTTGTCCCCACGAGGGACTCCCGTCACGTAGTCTGTAGAGGTGAGGAAACACTCATGTCAGTGGATCATTATTGATCCATATACTGAATATGAACATGTCATACGACGTGATCAGGTCAGAGACGATTGACTGAACCGTCGAGGACGAGAGGAAACGGTCCAGAGACATGAACGTGAATATGATGAATATGATTATCAAAGCAGATGCTGTTGATGAACTAATTGATCAATCAAAGTTCACATGGAACAACTGATGCTTCACAAACAAGAATCTTGATGTTTTACAATTTAAACATAAACTTTATTATAAATAACTATAAATTAAATTAGAATATAAACTGGACTGACAGATCAATGATGTCATGCAGTGAACTGACTCCACCCACTCTCACCTTCCTTCCCGTCGTCGTTGAAGTCTCCCACCGTCACAGAGTAACCTGTGAGCACACACGCACACACACACACACTTCATCAACACACACACTGACAGGGACTCGTCCAGCGGCCAGACACAGTGAGAAGGTCGTGGTTACCCAGGTAACTGTCGTCGTACTGGGCGCCGGCGGACTTGGTAGTGTGGGTGTTTCCGTACGGGGTGATGAAGTTTTTGTCAAACCGGGTAAAGATCTCAGAGACGTCGTCGGAAATCAGCTGACCTGAAGAGAGAGAGAGAGATAGAGAGAACCTTAGAAAAGGGAGCAGAACGACAACAGAACAGAGGTCATTGGTCAGAGGGGATGGGAACAACAACAGGAAGAACAGAACAGAAGGACAAAGGATCCGAAAGAGAAGAAATGATTTGACACAAGTTTGTTTACAAGACTTTTTTACACAACGTGCAATTAAAGAATCCACAGAGTGTGTGTGTGTGTGTGTGTGTTTGTGTTCGTGTGAGTCAGTGTGTGGCTGGTTGTGTAACCGAGTGTTGACTTGACAGGAAACAATAATTAACCAACACCACAGAGAGAAAACAGACTGACTCACTGAGTCACACCCTCTAGTGTAAGACGAGAACACAAACATGGATTACAACACGGTCGCTCACTCACTCACTCACTCACTCACTCACTCACTCACTCACTCACTCACCCTGCCAGTAGAAGCTCCCTGGTCCTCCCACCACCACCCTGTTGTTCTTCTGGAACACACACAGAAGCACTATATTCATATTTATATAAAACATTTGTCAATAATTCCTCACGTTACTATCGAACCCTTTTGTTACTGATTCTTGATATTTTACAGTTAAACAGAAACTTTATTATAAATGAATATAAATGAAACAGAACTCGTGTATCGTGTGAGATATATATATGTATATATATATATAAACACTTATCAAAACCTATAGAATAATAATAAGAGTGTGTTTATTCTTACTGGGTGAAGTGTTTTGATCCTGAGTTTGGATGTGTGTTATACTGTATTATTATTATTATTATTATTATTATTATTATTATTAATAATAATAATAATAATAATAATGAGTTTCCTCTGGACACAGACCTTCAGGAAGTCGGCGCTGAAGCCGGCCTGGCAGAAGCCCTGCCCCTCGGGAGAGGTCGCACCTGCACCAGAGGTCACACATGTCATCATATAGAACATGAGAGGTCACACATGTCGTCATATAGAACATGAGAGGTCACACATGTCGTCATATAGAACATGAGAGGTCACACATGTCGTCATATAGAACATGAGAGGTCACACATGTCGTCATATAGAACATGAGAGGTCACACATGTCGTCATATAGAACATGAGAGGTCACACATGTCGTCATATAGAATATGAGAGGTCACACATGTCGTCATATAGAACATGAGAGGTCACAGATGTCGTCATATAGAACATGAGAGGTCACACAAGTCGTCATATAGAATATGAGAGGTCACACATGTCATCATATAGAACATGAGAGGTCACACATGTCATCATATAGAACATGAGAGGTCACACATGTCGTCATATAGAACATGAGAGGTCACAGATGTCGTCATATAGAACATGAGAGGTCACACATGTCGTCATATAGAACATGAGAGGTCACATATGTCATCATATAGAACATGAGAGGTCACACCTCATCATATAGAACATGAGAGGTCACACAAGTCGTCATATAGAATATGAGAGGTCACATATGTCATCATATAGAACATGAGAGGTCACACCTCATCATATAGAACATGAGAGGTCACACATGTCGTCATATAGAACATGAGAGGTCACACGTCACCATATAGAACATGAGAGGTCACACATGTCGTCATATAGAACATGAGAGGTCACACATGTCATCATATAGAACATGAGAGGTCACACATGTCGTCATATAGAAAATGAGAGGTCACACGAGAGGTCACACATGTCGTCATATAGAACATGAGAGGTCACACATGTCGTCATATAGAACATGAGAGGTCACACGAGAGGTCACACATGTCGTCATATAGAACATGAGAGGTCACACATGTCATCATATAGAACATGAGAGGTCACACATGTCGTCATATAGAACATGAGGTCACACGTGTCGTCATATAGAACATGAGAGGTCACACGTGTCGTCATATAGAACATGAGAGGTCACACATGTCGTCATATAGAACATGAGAGGTCACATGTCATCATATAGAACATGAGAGGTCACACATGTCATCATATAGAACATGAGAGGTCACATGTCATCATATAGAACATGAGAGGTCACACACGTCATCATATAGAACATGAGGTCACACATGTCGTCATATAGAACAGAAGAAGACAGTGAGGGAGTGTCAGGGCTCATGTTATATTTTGGATCAGATTATGAATCTTTGTCACGGTCCAGAGAGTCGACACTGAGCCACAAACTCTACAACTACAACAACAACTACAACATTCGTCTTCACTTCCTCACTGGAGTTGTGGTTGTTCTTTATTTGGATCAGACAGATTCTTTACAACTCTGTGATTCCTGGTCGTGTCTGTCACAGGCAGCCAAATGTTCATCCTTCTTTTCCAACTAGCTACTGTATATGTGTATTTACTGCGGTTTGCCTTGTCGTCACTGTCTGTGTTTCAGTACAGTCAGACTTTTCTCTTTTCCCTGCGTCTGTATCACAACATGTCGTGTTACGTTGATGCGTGGTGACGACGACAGACGGATGTCGGCAGATGAGTCGTCACGTCTGTCGCTGCCTGACGTGCTGTTGAGCATGTGCGCTAGGGAACGTAAACGTGTCGTACGTCATTTCATCACGCAACAATTGATCCTGGTATCATCGAGGACGACAGACCTGATCTGCAGGGAGAGTACTCCACCACCGTCCCTCCCTTCTTCAGGTAACACGTCCCCACAGGCTCCCGCTCCGACACGCCGTAGGTCGACCACTGGTACAGAGGAGCACAGGCCTGACACAGACACACACACACACACCACACACACACAGAGTTAAACACCTTTAAATACCAGCTTTTTTACCTGGGTACGATATAAATGATGAATAACTGTATATAAAGATGAGATGAGATGTGATCATGGTCACAGGGAGGAGGAGGAGCGTTGTGATTGGACAAGGTTCCTCACCAGGATGTGTTCTCCGTCTGATCGGACCGAGGCTCCGAACCACTGCTTGGACTTGAACTCCATCGGAACCCCGTCGGCGTTCGTCCTGTCGTCTGCAAAGAGCCACAGTGACATCACTTCCTGATCCTAATGACATCACAGAACCCCATTGGTCTGATCCTCCGGCAGCCATCACATGGGCCACATCAGCACAGACACACTCTGTGGTTCTTCAAATAAATACATGTGTGAGGTCGTCATGGAGCAATACTCCATGTACACACACATAAATATATATAAATACACATGCACATGTGTACATACAGTACATATAGAAATAAATATATACACACACACACACACACACATATATATACAGTATATAAATAAAGAGAAAGTCACACTTCAGTGAGAAAAGAAAAATGAAAACAAAAGACAATATCGCTGAGTCAGTTACCCCCTCCCCCAACACACGCACGCACGCACGCACACAAATTCCAGTTAATTTAGTTGTTTGGCCCAGTGCAGCTTTATTCAGCGATCACGCAGGTCAAATCTACCACAAAGGATTCTATTGTATTCACACACACACACACACACACACACACACACACACACACACACACACACACACACACACACACACACACACACACACACACACACACACACACACACACACACACACACACACACACACACACACACACGTCGGAAGTTTCCGTGGTCGTGTGTCCATTGAGATAAACACGGAAACATGGAGAGAACTGGACTCAAACGGGGGACGTTGTGCTCGTGTGTTATCCTTCTTCAGCACCGGGACGTGACCAGAACACTCTGTGGTCACGTGACACGTGATGTTCTTGTCTCTCAGGAAACAGACTGAACGACCAGTGACACATGACGGGCGTAAGGAAGTGACACCAGAATAAAACATGTTGTTGTTGTTGTTATCTCCTCGTGTCACAACTTAGTGTTCAACACTCTCAAACTCAAATCTTTCAGTCTTCATATTCATAAATGAAAACATGAAGTAGAGGATCTGAATCAGCATTTACAAAAGTTGAGTCCTCACCTGCTCCTGAACACATTCCTGAATGTGTCCTGACACGAGCCAAGAACTGAGACAAGAGGATGAACTGAGCAACATGATCTTCACTACTGGTACCGAGAAACCGTCCGTCTATCTGTTCACCTGTCTGTCTGTTCACCTGCATACCTGTCTGTCCATCTGTCTATCTGTCTGTCTGTTCCCCTGTCTGTCTGTCTGTTCACCTGCCTACCTGTCTGTTCATCTGTCTGTCTGTCTGTTCACCTGCCTACCTGTCTGTCTGTCTGTCTGTCTACCTGCCTGCCTGCCTGCCTGTTTATCTGTCTGTTCACCTGCCTGTCTGTCTGTGTCTGTCTGTTCATCTGTCTATCTGTCTGTCTGTTCACCTGTCTGTCTGTTCACCTGCCTGCCTGTCTGTCTGTCTGTTCACCTGTCTGTCTGTTCACCTGCCTGCCTGTCTGTCTGTTCACCTGTCTGTCTGTTCACTTGCCTACCTGTCTGTTCATCTGTCTGTCTGTCTGTTCACTTGCCTACCTGTCTGACTGTCTGTCTGTTCACCTGCCTACCTGTCTGTTCATCTGTCTGTCTGTCTGTTCACCTGCCTACCTGTCTGTCTGTCTGTCTGCCTGCCTGCCTGTCTGTTTATCTGTCTGTTCACCTGTCTGTCTGTCTGTCTGTTGATGATGTGATGATGTGATGATGATGAGATGATGATGTGATGATGTGATGATGATGTGATTATGATGAGATGATGATGTGATGATGATGTAATGATGATGTAATGATGATGTAATGATACCTGAGCTGTCAAACTGCAGCTCCTGGCAGGATGAGCTGCTCCAGGGACACGAGAACACCGCTCCTCTCTCCACCACACTGCTGCTGGACGAGGTGTTCGCCCGAGGAGCTCCAATCAGAACATCCGACCTGAGAGATGAGAGGAGAGAGGAGGAGAGGAGAGAGGAGAGAGGAGAGAGGAGAGAGGAGAGAGGAGAGGAGGAGAGGAGGAGGGGAGGAGAGGAGAGAGGAGAGAGGAGAGAGGAGGAGAGAGGAGAGAGGAGAGAGGAGAGAGGAGAGGAGGAGAGGAGGAGGGGAGGAGAGGAGAGAGGAGAGAGGAGGGGAGAGAGGAGAGGAGGAGAGGAGAGGAGAGAGGAGAGGAGAGAGGAGAGAGGAGAGGAGGAGAGAGGAGGAGAGGAGAGAGGAGAGGAGAGAGGAGAGAGGAGAGGAGAGAGGAGAGAGGAGAGGAGGAGAGAGGAGGAGAGGAGAGAGGAGAGGAGAGAGGAGAGAGGAGAGGAGAGAGGAGAGAGGAGGAGAGGAGAGGAGAGAGGAGAGGAGAGAGGAGAGGAGGAGAGAGGAGGAGAGGAGAGAGGAGAGAGGAGAGGAGAGAGGAGAGAGGAGGAGAGGAGAGGAGAGAGGAGAGGAGAGAGGAGGAGAGAGGAGGAGAGGAGAGGAGAGAGGAGAGGAGAGAGGAGAGAGGAGAGAGGAGAGAGGAGAGAGGAGAGGAGGAGAGGAGGAGGGGAGGAGAGGAGAGAGGAGAGAGGAGAGAGGAGGAGAGAGGAGAGAGGAGAGAGGAGAGAGGAGAGGAGGAGAGGAGGAGGGGAGGAGAGGAGAGAGGAGAGAGGAGGGGAGAGAGGAGAGGAGGAGAGGAGAGGAGAGAGGAGAGGAGAGAGGAGAGAGGAGAGGAGGAGAGAGGAGGAGAGGAGAGAGGAGAGGAGAGAGGAGAGAGGAGAGGAGAGAGGAGAGAGGAGAGGAGGAGAGAGGAGGAGAGGAGAGAGGAGAGGAGAGAGGAGAGAGGAGAGGAGAGAGGAGAGAGGAGGAGAGGAGAGGAGAGAGGAGAGGAGAGAGGAGAGGAGGAGAGAGGAGGAGAGGAGAGAGGAGAGAGGAGAGGAGAGAGGAGAGAGGAGGAGAGGAGAGGAGAGAGGAGAGGAGAGAGGAGGAGAGAGGAGGAGAGGAGAGGAGAGAGGAGAGGAGAGAGGAGAGGAGGAGAGAGGAGGAGAGAGGAGGGGAGAGAGGAGAGAGGAGGAGAGGAGAGGAGAGAGGAGAGGAGGAGAGAGGAGGAGAGGAGGAGAGAGGAGGAGAGGAGAGAGGAGAGGAGAGAGGAGAGAGGAGGAGAGGAGAGAGGAGAGAGGAGGAGAGAGGAGAGAGGAGAGGAGAGAGGAGGAGAGGAGAGAGGAGAGGAGAGAGGAGAGAGGAGGGGAGAGAGGAGAGAGGAGGAGAGGAGAGGAGAGAGGAGGGGAGAGGAGGAGAGAGGAGGAGAGGAGAGAGGAGGGGAGAGAGGAGAGGAGAGAGGAGAGAGGAGAGAGGAGGAGAGGAGAGAGGAGGGGAGAGAGGAGGAGAGAGAGGAGAGGAGAGAGGAGAGAGGAGGAGAGAGAGGAGAGAGGAGGAGAGGAGAGAGGAGGGGAGAGAGGAGAGAGGAGGAGAGAGAGGAGAGAGGAGGAGAGGAGAGAGGAGGAGAGGAGAGGAGAGAGGAGAGGAGAGAGGAGGGGAGAGAGGAGAGAGGAGGAGAGGAGAGAGGAGGAGAGGAGGAGAGAGGAGAGAGGAGAGGAGAGAGGAGGGGAGAGAGGAGAGAGGAGAGGAGGAGAGGAGGAGAGAGGAGGAGAGAGGTTATGATACAGTCTGAGGTTATGATACAGTCTGAGGTTATGATACAGTCTGAGGTTATGATACAGTCTGAGGTTATGATACAGTCTGAGGTTATGTACGGATGTTGAAGTTTTACAGTAGATGAAGTGAAGTTGTACTTTTAGTGGATCAGAAGAAGAAACTACAGTAAATATCTACAGATTAAGAAAGTTGCCTTCAGGGACACAACATGTCCATCATCTTACTTGACTTTGCTCGGGGGCATGAAGAAGTCCACGGAGAAGCCGAAGTAGCTTCCTTCCGGTCCGGAGAACACGGACGGTTTGTCCACGTCCAGGTTGAAGGCACCGCCGCGGAGGACCAGAGCCGCCAGCAGCAGCGGGCCGAGCCCCGGGAGTCCTCCCGCCATGTCCGCACCCAGCACCGGAAACAAACACCACCGTTCACCGGACGGTCCCGAGCGGCGCCACGGGCACGCGCACAACACGTCGTGTAGATCGGACGGACCGAGTCGAACCCGAGTCCGGTTCGGTTCTGATCCACCGAGTGACGTCAGAGGAGAGAAGAGGAGAAGAGGGCAGAGAGAGAGAGAGCGAGACTGCGACCGAACGAGCGACCGAGCGTGTTTGTCTCAGCTGGAGTCAAGTTACAACATCACAACACACATCCGGTTTGTTCCTTTCAAAACAAGAGTCTGAGCCTGGTGTGTTGGATCTGTCACTGATTCACCAGCCCCCTAAACATACATACACACACACACACACACACACACACACACACACACACACACACACATATATGTACATATGTTATATATGACGACACCACATCTTTGTATCTCGATCAAAAGTTTCCTAAACAATTAGCAGAAGTTTTATTTTGAAGTCAGAGTATATTTCCTGTCTCTCAGTCTCTGTGTGTAACAGTGTGTTGTTATTGACTCACAACAGGAAGTTCAGTCCTCATCAGACGAGGGGGCGGGGGGGATTATTCTGGGTCATCCACTCATGATCATCAGCTCTACGTTTCCATGGAGCGTGTGAGTGTGTGTGAGTGTGTGTTTGTGTGTTCTTGTTTTTTATCAGTTTTAGTTTACTGACGGATGGAGACAGAAAAGTGAAAGACCTTAGTTTGACACTGTCAGTGATGTCTGTGATTCTCCTTCACGTGTTTCACACTTCATCCTGTAAAATGAACAAACAACCACAAACAACAGAAGTGGAAGATCAATCATGGATCCAGGAGATTACAGAACATCATGAGCTTTATATTAATGCCACAATGTCTACGACTGGAACTGCTGCAGGGTGTGTCCACTGTGTTTACCACCACATACACACACACACAGAGACACACACACACACACACACACACACACACACACACACACACACACACACACACACACACTTTAAATCTTTGCAACCGCACCTGAACATGTCATGTCCTGGACTGTTGCACATGAGCGTTGCCCATATTTGGTCTGCAGTGTTTTTGCTTTTTAAAGGGGCATTACAACAAAGCTGTTGATTTACACTGACAGACACAACCAGGAAGAGAACATGAGTGTTCAGTGTGTGGTTGTTAACAACAGAACGGGACCAGCAGCGTTTCCAAAAGTCTCTGTTAGAAAAGTGTGGATGCCAGGCGTAACCATAGCAACAGTGATAGTGTATTCATGTTGGACAGAAACTTTGTACGAGGAGGCTTTGTGAGTCTGAGTCAAGCTCAAGTCTGAAGTAGTTTCATGTCACTTCTGTGACACGTGGTGGACACAGTTCATATCTACTTCCTGTGTCATGTGAGTTCTGAGGCTCCGACGCAGGCCGAGCGTTTTGGTCTTATTTGGCCATGAGCTTCTCTGAACCACTGCAGAGTGAAGTGTTCACTCAGGAATGTGTGGCAGAACTCCCCTGGAGGGGGAGTGTGTGTGTTGTTCTTCTGTCTCTGTGAGGACCAGACGGAGGAGGTCTTATTTATTATCATAGATTATATTTATTATTGATCGGGGGGGGTTCAGGTTCCGAGGGTCCTCACTAGTGTGGTGAAGTCTGTATATACATGTCTAAGAAAACAAGATAAACATTCAACCCTGGTTTGTGTGTGTGTCTCTTATGTTTATAGCCAGAAACAATTTTCTGAGGAGTTTATGGTTCAAGTCTTCTTCAACACACGATGGTTCATTTACAGTCAAACAGACCATAAAGCACCGGATGTGTTGGAGCGTGGCTACAGAGTGATTGACAGCTGGTACCGTCCAATAGGTGCAGGTGTAGGTGGACGACCTGTCAGTCAGACCACGCCCTGACCTCTGACTGTACAAGAGTTCATCGTCCTGAGCAGCGAAACAAAGACAATAAAAACACAGACAATGTTTGTGTTGTGCTGAAAATCATGCTTTATTAAATCAGTAATGCATAAAACTCGAGGAGGATGAAATATAGTTCTACATCAACAGATCATTAAAATCAAGGTGCAGGGTAAAACACAACTGCTGCTCTTCTCCTTCCTCCCACGGCAGATGGGATGGTGAAGAAGAAGAAGAAGGAGGAGACGACCCTGACCACTGACAAGGTGAAACGACTAAAAGCTAAAAACACTCGCACTCGAACACACAAACACGTTGGCTAACTATCCTCCAAGAGACGGCGCTACGTCTGCACAGCAGAGCCGGCGTCGGCTCTCTGGAGGTGTTAGGTTCTTAGAGAAGCCGACCCGGGCCGTCCCGCGCCAGACGCAGCGCTCTTTCATAAAAAATCTAAACGCTCAGAGTGCAGGCCGCTCGCACTCTGAGCAGGTCATCAAATCGTGGTGGTACGACACAGTCAGTCGGAGCACAAGGCCGGTTCACGCTCCTTACATGAGGGTGATGCAAACAGCGCTCAGGGTCTTATGCTCACGGTACAACTTGTAGGAAACTGTAATATCACACGCAGCGACGTGCATCCAGAACAATAAGTTCGTCTTCCTGTTTGTGAACATCGGCAGGGAGCCTCTCTACCTGCCGAGGCGATCTTAACACGTCAACGTATCGTTGAGGCACAGAGTTTAGTTTCTCAGTTCAACAGGGTATTCGTTCCTGGAGAAACTTTCTCCTGTTGAACCACATTAAGTTTCATTTTGTTTCAGTTCATATTATTGTCATAAATAACAATGCATACATTTCCCATAACCGTTCAATTCGGCTATATACATTATGTACATGTCACAGAAAAGTGGTTCCTAAGTCATAATTGTCCAATATGGCACATTTTATAACAACGTTAGACTCGAGTCTAGTTTGGCATAAATTAATGTCAAATTTGGTACAAAAATAGTTCATATTTACAAGAACAGAAAAATCCAGATCTTTATCAAGTAGATTATTTTTGCTAATTCACTAAACAAAAAGGTTCTGGATCGGGGAAATGGGGAAAATATATATATTTTTTTTTTTTACATTGAGCGAATGTGAACGTTGACGGTCGCGGAGTCGGAGCCAAGCTCGTTAGACAGTCGGAGGGTGTATGCGCCGCCGTCGTCCTCCTTCACTGCAGAGATCATGAGGGTGGAGAGGTCATCCGTGTTCTCCACGTGGTACCGCCGGTCCCCGCTGGGGAGAGGGCGACCGGAGCGGACCCACTGGACAGAGGGAGTGGGGTCTCCGGAGATCACCCCCACCACCGTCAGGGACTTTCCCGGCTCGACGTTGATGTCCCTTGGAAGAGCTTCCACCTTCGGTGGAGTGCCTTCGGACGCAGAGAGAGAAGTCAGGTGTGGAAGTTTGGTATTTGTGAAAATGAATATTATACAAACTCTTGTTAGTTTGACGTCGTAACTGATGATCACATGATAGTCACAGACATACAATACAAATTTCACCTAAAGTACGAACAAGTCACAGAGCACGAAGGTTGTTAGAGCTGCGAGCGACCAGGTTCCTCATCACAGTCACTGACTTTGTTACTTATCACGTTATATGTTCATGTATATAATGGATTTAATCACTGCACAGTCAGTTTATTTATAATTATATGAATCTGAATATATCTGAAGAGTGGCTGCCCATGACAAGCTTGTCCTAGAGGGTTGATGTGAACTTTTCTAGGTTTGTGTTTCTGTGAACAGTATTTTATAGTGTCAGTGTTGAGTCATTTGGTTTTCTCTTCACTGTCAAAGCTCCTGAGATGAACGACTGGAGAAGTTCATGGGATTTTGAGGGAGGAAAGGTCTCCGCTGGAGGGGGATGCTGAGGTTGAGGGTCTTGGACGGTTCTCTCAGGTTGTCTGCTGTGGGACACTGTTGCTGGTGAACTCTGAGTTGTACCATGGACATGGACAACGTGTCTGACTGATAGGGATGCACCGATATTGACTAATTAGCTGGATCGGATATTGGATACATGAGGCCAATCCATGAGCCGATCTATTCACTTCAATTCTATGTTAGTGACGCCACAACACGTGTCCGCCGCATGCGCAGCAACAAACACAGAGTAACAACATTTTACAAAGTTAGGAAAATAATGTTAGAGTCCAGCCTGATGCCTTCACTGTCTTCCACATGGCGAGGTGACCAGCAGCCAAGCCCATTGGACGGCCCACGGGCCACATCCAGGCCGAAGGAGCCAAGTGTCTGACCCACACGTCCACGAAGATCCACTGGCTCTGACGCACCTGTCTCATCCCACGCTATACGTCGACCTCCGCTTGTGTAGAGAGCGCGTACACGTGAAGACGTACCGCGCGTGGAGAAAGAAAAAAAGGATCATATCCCGCGCACACACACCAGCTGATCCGCTGGTCCTCTGAGTGAAATATCAGAGTAAGTCAGATAATTAATGGCATGGCCCGCACCAAAAGGTGGCAAAGTGACTGGACTGATGAGATTTGTTTTATTTTACCGGACCATGCCGACGCTGAGTGACAAAGTGACAGCTGACGCTCTCTCTCTCTCTCTGTTTAAGTGTGTGTGTCTCACAGTCGCTCGCTTTGCTCTTCTTGAGGTGAAGGGTTGTGCACGTGCTGCTGACAGGTGTATTTGTGGACATTTTGCAGATGGGTTTAAAAATCTGTACTAATGGTATTGATGGCATGCATATATGTGTGCCTCTTGCTATAGTGTTATTAATAAATGTTTTTTGCTGTTGTGAATATCAGAATATATCCCACACACCTGGGACCTTTTGAACTACTGCTCCCTCAGTGTCTTCCTTTATGTTGAGCCTCTATGTGGGTGCTGTAAAATAAAATGCTGGTGTATAGAAGAACATTTAAACCCTGGTGTACAGTTTATTAATTCAACAGTGGTATTGGATCGGTATCGGTTATCGGCCGATACCCTAAGCCCAGGTATCGGTATCGGATCGGGACTGAAAAAGCTGGATCGGTGCATCCCTACTGACTGATGTACAGTTTATTAAAATGTCATGTCCATTTGTCTTTTAGTATCGCGTCACTGGTAAATCAAAAGCTTTGCCTTGCGGCTCAACGTTCACTCCGGTACATTGGCCTCCTGGAAGTCATCGACTCATCGATCAGTGAGTTCCATTCATCTACAACTGATGCCGTTTATTTTTTATGAACTCTGCGTCTTATTTCTTATGACTGGAAGGAAACCATTCCCAGTGACAAGGGCTCAAGAATAACTTTTCTCTGAACAAGCAGGACTTCTTACATCACACTCATCTTTGCTTTTCCTCACAAAGATGCTCAGATCATTCACGGCCCACATCCCATTATTTTGAGTTCATTCAGTGCAACTTACCGACTGATTCAGGCAATTTTCAAAATGCGTCTCACCTCTTTTGACCCCTGTGGTTCGGGTGCTCAGCGAGGAGGAGGAGGCCTCCACATGCGAGTGAGCGGACATTTCCATCATTTGTTTACTGGAGCTCATGGAAACCATTGACCCTGCCATCATGGCAGACATGCTAGTTGCAGACATGCTCTCAAATGAACACTGGGCGGCAGCAGAGTGGGAGCTGCTGCTGTAGCTGTCGGCCTGCATGGAAACGTTCTCCATGTGAACGGACGAGGCGGACATGCCAGCAGCAGCATCAGAAGAAGCTCTTTGCTCCACAATAATCATTTTTGTTGGTTCTTCAACAAGAGCTGCAAAGATGCAAATGACACAAACACACGGCTCATATCACAATGTGCACAGGTCTGATCACACAGAATGCAATGTCGTCAAACACACAGTGTGAGCTGTGGGGGTCTAAAATTTAGATTTAGATTTTAAGGTCCAACATGTAGGATCCAGGAATTGATCTTATTTTACAGACCAAACATGTTTTCACGTACTTACAAGTCCCTTATCACCACTAGATGTCACTACACCCTTCATACTGAACCTTGAAGCTATTTCTATCAACATACGTCAGTGTCCAAGCCACGAACTGTGTTAGTTGAAATGCAGAGTAATCTTACTGAGGACGTTGAGGGACGATGTTGCAGAGCACTGCCCAAACTGGTTTCTGGCTTTTATTGTGTATTTCCCACTGTCTTCAACTGTGGCTTCACATATCTCCAGAGTGTAAACATGTTCGGAGCTGCGGAGTCGAATGTTTGATGTGACAGAAATCTGCAAAGAGAGAGTAGAGTGGGTTACATCTGCTGCACAGGTTGAGATATTCTGAATTACACTAAAATGACTGCATTTTTGTCTCGAGTACAGATCAAGTTTCTGGAGCAAACTACTCACCATCACGTTGTCTTTCAACCACTCCACCTCAGGTGAAGGCTCTCCTTTGATTTCACATGTGAATTTGACATTTTGTCCCTCATCCACATTCTGGGACCTGGGCTGCACCACAAACTGGGGTGCAGCCGAGTGCTTGGTTGTGACTGCAGTTTCAAACTGAGCCTCTGCAACAGACAGTTGACTATGGGAGGACTTGACCTCCTTCACAAACGACAGGACTTCTTCCTGGGCCATTTCCTTTTTCATGACTTCCTCAGAGATTTCAGCTCTTGTTTTGGAACTCTTTGTGTCTAATAACAGAGAAACTAGATTTAGTAGCTGCAGGTTAATGAAGAAGATTTGTTAACACAAGAAGGTTTTTTCTTACCTTGTACAGTGACTGTGCAGGTAGTCGACACTGATCCAGCACTGTTAGTAGCAGTGCACTTGTACACCCCACTATCAGAGACTCCTGATTCATAGATCTCAAGGTATGTTGCGCCATACTCCTCAAAGATTTCATACCTCCCACCCTGAGAGAGAGCCTGTCCAACATCACATAGGATTCAGTCGTTAATTCATGCAAATAAGTCACTGATCTTTTATACATTAAAACAACTGAACGAACAGCAGAATAGTTTGAGTATGAGTGCAAGTTACCTTTCCACCCTTCAGCCATGATATCGAAGGTTTGGGATCTCCGGTCACCTTCACGGACAGTTTTACGATGGAGTCAGAGGTCGCAGTGACGTCGCTCAGACTGGCAGAGAAGGTTGGCTTCTTCTCCAGAGTTGGTGACATCACTCTAGTTGGTGACTTGATTGGAGAAGTTACTTTTTCCTTTTGGGATGGAGGTGGGGATTTTGGAGTAGGGGACTTTGGTGTTGGGGATTTTGGTGAGACTGGAGACTTGACTCTCTGAGGTGACTTGATTGGCTCAGGGGACTTGACTCTCTGAGGAGATTTGACTGGTTCAGGGGACTTGGGATGAGGGGACTTCGCCTCTGGGGAGGTGATTCTGGGAGGGGCAATGACTTTCTCCTTGGACTCAGTTTTATGGATTGTCAGAGTGAAATGTGTCTCTTGTTTGCCTCTAGTGTTCTCCACCAGCAGAGTGTAGCTGCCTTCATCTGACATCTCAACAGCAGAGATCTCAAAAGAGGAGTTGTATTGAGTAGAGACAACGTGGTGGCGGGCCGAGGAAGCTACGACTGCTCCTTCATGCATCCAGGTGATAGAAGGTGCTGGTTCACCAACCACATCACATTCAAATCTGGCAAGGTCTCCCTCCTCCACAGTCAGAGATTTTGGTTTGGTCAAGATCTGAGCAGGAACACCGGGCCTCTCCCTCGGCTTCTCAACAACAGTGGTGGTCTCTTTCACAGTTTCAGTCCTAGTTTCTGTCATTTTAGATGAGGAGACATGATACACCTCTGTTCTGGTCATTTCAGGCAGATGGGAGGATGGCGGCTCCTCATCTTTGCGGAGTGAAGAGAAAGCAGCATATTCTTCTGCTACATCTAATGTGGCATAGTCAGAGGTCTCTCCTTTGGTGTTCTTACAGACCACACGGTAAGTGCCAGCATCTTCAGTCACACAGTTGATGATCTGGAGAGTCAGGACTCCACTGATATTGGTCATGTGGTATTTGCTGCTCTGATGAATATCTTTCCCATTATGGAACCACTTCACTTCACACTCTGGTTTGGCCTGGGTATTCAGGGTGAACCTTGTGTTGGATCCATAAGGTACGCGATGAGATCGCATCCTGATGGTGATACGTGGGGCATGGTCAAGGCTGAAAGGAGCCTGCGTCACTACCTCAACCGTTCTCTCCACTGATCTTCTCTCTGATCTCAGAGCGTGCTTCCTCTCCTCATATCTGGATGCAAAGTCAACCCTTGGAAACGCCACATCTATCTTTGCGGCCTTTTCTGTGGTAGTAGATCTTCTTCCCTCCGGTTCAGGCATTGGAAGCTTCTTAATGGGTTTAGGAACATATTCTGAGGTAAAGGTTGTCAGGTGCTCAGATTCAATGCCTTCAGAGACTGTCACAAAAGTGGCTGTTGTATCCTTTTTAAAGGGTCGCGTCTTCTCCTCAAACTCCATGCGTTTAAGTTCACTCTTGTAAGAGGATATTCTCTGAGCTGTTGTGTGTGGGCGCAGCAGCTCTTGGTCTTGTTTCTCTTCATAAACTCTCTGCTTCTGTCTTGGAGCTTTGTATGTGGCTTTGTCGTGACGCTGGCGGAGCTGAACAAAACTTGGACCAGCCTCATATTTTGATGGAATTCGGTAGGAGTCATATCTCTTGACCTCTTCTCCCTCTTCATCATCACTGTAGACTCTTCTAGGAGATGAGGGGCGCAGGGCAGAGAGTTCAAAGCGAACAGGACTTAGGCTTGGTGGAGAAGCAGAGTAGCCAAGTTCCAGTTCTTCCTCTAGACGAAGCCTTTCCTCCTCAGTTTTCTTCATGGACAGATACTCATCCACAGGCAGGAGCAGTTCCTCGTCTGACAGGTCACCCAGGGACCTCCTTCTGATGCGGTGGTATGCCTCCATCTCAGGGGAAGGAGTGCGGTGCCTAGCGGGCCTCACAGTCTCCAAGTCATCCTGAGTCATGGATGAGATGCGCCATTTAGGCTTATACTGGTCCTTGATCCTGATTGGCACCTCATAGAACTGCTCCCACCTGGAGAGGCGAATGCGTTTCATCCTCTTCTGCTTGATTTTCTCCATAGGCTCAGGGAACTCATACTGATCACGCAGCTGCTTGTACCATTTCATGTCAGAGAGTGGCTTAAAGTGTTTTATTTCCACGTCTTCCTCAAGAACAGCAGGGTTAATGACGCGGGGAGTGGGGACGACATAGGGCATTCGCAACCTCTTCTCATCTGCACGTTTCTTTCTTTCCTCTTGTTCTTTCTGTATCTCAGCCTCAGTCTTCTCACCCTTCTTTGTTGTCACAGCAGGTTTGAACATGGTTGCTGCCTCCCTTACAGCTTGTACCGCTGCAGGTGGTAGAGGTGCAATAACAGTGCCAGACATAATCTGAGACAACCTCACCTTTTTGTCTAATTCCTCCTGTCCAGATAGCTTTTTCTTTTCCTTTTCACTGGGCTCATATTCTTTCTTCACATGAGTGACACGTTCTACTTTGAGTGTGGCCTGGCAACTGGCAGATCCAGCAGAGTTGGTAGCAGTTACTCTGTATACACCAGAGTCTTCAGGGAGAGTGTCTTTCACATGAAGGATGAAGTAATCAAGACCCTCATGGACAACCTCAATAGATGGTCCAAAGGCTAAAGGTGTGCCATCCTTCTCCCACTTCAGTGCAGGATGGCCGGATACTCTAATTTCAAAGCGCACGTTCTGGCCCTCCCTGCACTCTACATTTGCTAGCAGTCGTTTAAACATGGGCCTCAGGGTAAGATCTGCTGGTTTAGGTCGAGGAACAACAGTAAGACGAGCTTTGCAGCTGTCATCACCGTACCTGTTACGGGCCACAACACTGTATTCTGCATCATCCTCATTATCCAGTTTGTGGATAATCAGCTGGTACAGACCCTTGTCACTGATGAAGGTATACTTCTTGTCATCATATCCAGGGATTAGTTTCTGTCCCGATTTGTGCCAGATGACACGAGGCTCAGGGTGAACAGTGATAGTAACGCCAAAGCGCACATCCTCACCAATGTAGGCTGTATGGTTGACCAGAGGAAGGGTAAACTCTGGTGGTTTCTGGAGCATTCTGGCAGTGTCAATTCTGCGCTTTGTTCTCTTGACCACACGGGTGGTGAAGAAGTCGCAGTAAGATCTAACACCATTGATAAACAGCTCTGCGAAGGCACTGTCCTCACCATACTCATTCACAACCTTGCATCTATAAGTACCATCATCTGCTCTTGTGACCTTGTTGATGGTGATTACAGCCAGGCCGTCCTCATATTCAATTTCATATTTGTCACCGGCTTCAAGTTGCCTAACTCCACAATACCATGTTACTTCAGTAGTGCTATCATAGTTGTCAATGTGGCAGATGAATTTCACACTGTCTCCTTCATTCACCACTGCATGGCTGATCTGTCCTGCAAGAGGACCGTGTTCAAATGGAGCAATTTTCACTTTTGAAACAAAGACTCCACGCTGGGACCTGATGGAGCCACCACTGGCAACACGGGCTGCAGAGATGACAGTGCTCCACTCTTTTTTCACCATTGCTTGGTAGTATCTTTTGTGCCTGCCAGTTGGGATTGCTCTTGTGCTGATCCTCTCTGTAGGTTTGGTGAGCCAAGGATGCACCAGAGCCTCAGAAGCACTCATGCGATGTTTGCGATCCTTTGTCATTAGGCGGTCTGTGAAATCTAGTGCCTCAACGCTGACCTGTGTAAAGGATTCATCATCATAGCTATAGGCTGCATTGGAGATGTTGTCAATCATCTGTTGGTTGGTTTCAGATGTGAATGGATTAAGTCCACTGATAAGTACATAGGCAAGAACACCAACCGACCACATATCAGTGACAGAGCTGACCATGTCACACTGGTGGATCTCGGGGGCAGCATATTCTGCAGTGGTATATTGAATCTTGATTTGGTCTCCAGGAGTCAGATGTCTGGACTGGCCCAACTCAATGATCTTCACATTAGAGCTGGTTCTAGTTGTGTACACAATGTTCTCAGGTCTGATATCAAAGTGTCCATAGCTCTCAGCATGCAGGAACTCAAGAGCTGAGCATACCTGTCTGATGTAGTTAACAATCTCCCACTCATTAAGCTCAAAGTCAGCTGTGCTGAGGCGCTCAAAGATGTCAACACCAGAGATGAAGTCATAGATCATCCAAAGCTCCTCTGGGCTGTCGAAAGACTCATGGAGGAGAAGGTAGTTAGTGTGTTTGGCCAGCTTCAATGTTGCAATTTCCTTCTTGACAATTGCTTGGTCAGCACCTCTCACTTTCACGAATTTAGCCATGTATGTCTTCTCAGAGCTGATGTCAACACAGCGGTGGACAATGCCAAACTGACCTCTGCCCAATTCCTCTGCGATAGAATATTTGTTATGCAAATTCTTGGCTTCAGAGTGTGGAGCCTTGCCCTTGGGAACACGTCCAGTATCGTCAACCTCCCTATCGTAGAGCAGTACTCTGGATTTGTCCTCTTTGGTCATTACGGGTCCGCTGGTCTCAGATGATGCACTCTGTCCAAACTTGTTCACAGCAATGACTCTGAACTGATAGCTGGTTCCTCCAAAGAGATTGATAATGGTGTAACGCGTGTCACGTGACTGGGCAACACGCTCCCACCTCTCAGCAGTGGTGGGGCATTTCTCAATGATGTAGCTGATGACCCTACTGCCACCGTCATTAGCTGGCGCCACCCAGTTCAATGTGACTGAGTCTCTGGAAACGTCACTGGCTTTGACACCACGTGGAGGATCAGGCACATCAGCCACATCCAGCTCAACTGTCTGTTGGTCAATGCCAAATCTGTTCTTGGCACACACAATGTAGAAACCAGCATCCTTCTTCTCTACTCCATTGGGGAACACCAAAGAAGTGAATGACCTTGTTACGATAACCTGGTAGTGGCCATTGCTGTCAATGAGATCTTGTCCTTTCTGCCATGTAATGACAGGATCTGGTTTGCCTCCGAAAGGAATCTTGATATTAACCATCTCTCCACGCAGGGCAGGGATGGCTTCCTTGTCCTTAAGGTTCTTCGGCAGGTGGATCTTGGCGGGGACTAGAAATGAGAGAAATTGTGAGATGTTATTTCATATTTAAATTCATATTGAAATATTAATTAGAATATTAATTAATATCATAAAGTTTAACATGCATATGTTGGTTTTGTACAAGTCAGTATAAGTGTTAATTGTAGAAATTGAGCGTACTTTCAACATCCAAAGAGACTGTGGCACAGATGGAGCCTCCCTGGTTGGTGGCTCTGATCTGGTACACAGTGGAGTCTTCCTCATCAGCCTCGGAGATGACCAGCTGGTGGTAACCTCCCTTGAACTCCTGGATCTTGATCTTCTTTCCATCAGAATGGATCTCCTTTCCTCGTCTGAACCATTTAATCACAGGCTTGGGCTGTCCTGTGATCTTGCAGACAAGGGTGGCATTGCTCTTGAACTTGACGCTCATGTTCCTCAATTCCTCCTTGAAGGCTGGAGCACGGATCTCGACTGCTGTGGCTGGAACAATGGGAGTGGTCTCTTCACTGTAGTCACTCTGTCCTCCCAGGTTTTCACACTTCACGCGGAAGATGTACTCGACACCCTCGGTCAGATGCTTGACAGAGAACACTGTCTGTTTGATCTCGTCTGTGGTCACCAGAGTCCATTCAGTCCATTCCTTCCTGTCCTTCTTGTGCTTTTTCTCAAGACTGTAGCTCTTGATCTTGGAGCCACCATCGCTGAGTGGAGGCTTCCAGGAAACAACACAGGAGTCTTTGGTGATTCCAGACACGACTGGCAACAAAGGTGGTGATGGTTTCTCTGTGGACAGAAATATGTCAAATCAAAAGACATACAGTGTAACTGTGTATCTCTTTATATGTGAACTGATATGATGTAGTACTGTTATTCTCTTACATCGTAAGGTACGAATTTCTGTATTTATTTTCTGAAAACATAAATTGATATTGGGTTAAACTTACCCAATTGGCTCTTGATAAGAATAGGTGAGGTGAGCTCCAATGGCTCACTGTTGCCATAGCGATTCTGGGCGTATACACGGAAGAAGTATCCGGCACTGTCGATGAGGTTAGGGACATGGCAAGATGTGCCGTTAATGGATGACGACACCAGTTCCCAATCTGCACCCTCCTTGTCCTCACGCTTCTCCACGATGTAGTTGGTGATCATGCAGCCTCCATTGTCCTTGGGAGGCTTCCAGCTGATGATGACTGAATTCTTCAGGAGGGCATCCAGGATGATGGGACCCTGAGGCATGTCAGGTTTGTCTGGAAACAGTGGTATTAGATTGAATTATTAAAATATGATCATATCACCTGTTCAAATGCATGTGTTTTTGCACTCTCTGCTGGTAATTGACATGAACATACCGTAAATTTCAACATTGAACGCAGTGTCAGCCCTGCCAAAGTGGTTGTGCAATCTAATTCTGTATTTGCCACCGTGGACTCTGCGCTGCACATTCTTGATGATCAGGTGTGTGTAATGCTCAGTTGTCTCAATACTGATTTCTTCTGTGTTCTCCAGGGTCTTTGCTCCGTGCAGCCACATGATCTTTGGCTCTGGACGGCCGATGTACATGGCATGGATACGCAGAGTGGTTCCCAGGCCAGCATAGTAGGTTTCCTTCAATGTGTAGTCAGGATGGAAGGTTGGAGCAGCCTCCAGCACCAGGACGCCCATGGTCTCAGCTTCCCCAGCATCATTGATAGCCTTACATGTGTACTGTCCCTCATCATCCTGCTGGTCGGTCATTATTGACAGGGAGTGGTTACGGCCATCAGAGCTCATCTCATACTTGCGGGACTCGACAATCTCCTTGGAGGCATGATACCACTTGATTTCTGGGACAGGTCTACCAATGATCTGGCACTTCATGACCGCAGGCTGACCAAGCTTGACAGTTACTTCATCCATTTCCTTTCTCAGGCTTGGTTTAGTTTCAACTGTAAACACAAAACAAGTTATTTGAGTTATAAAGTTAATTATTCAGTGACATAATTCTGTAAGAATTTGGCTTAACGCCTGGAAATTATTTTAAAACTGTATGTTGCCGTCCACTCACCACTCAATTTGGTCTTGATGCAGGTGGTAGTCCTTCGGGGTCTGCTCATTCCAGTCTCATTTTCAGCAAACACTCTGAACTCATATTCTGTGGCCTCAGTTAGTCCAGGCATGCTGAACTCCTTTTCCTTCAGCCTCTGCTTGTTGCATTTCTTCCAGGTGCTCTCAATTGACTTCCTGTACTCCACCCAGTAGCCCAGGACCTCCTTTCCACCATCGCATTCTGGAGCTTGCCAGCGTATAGTTATAAAGTTCTTTGTCACATTCACTGTGTCAATCTCACCTGGTTGACTTGGCTTGTCTGAAATAAAAGTCATAAAAACATTAATAGCTGTTTTTGTGACAACTACTGTATCTTATTTGATTCTTTATCTTATTGATTTTACAGTGAAATATTATTCACATTGTCTGTGGAGATTTTCATTCATCCAGGTCATAGTTCACCCAAACCAAATCCAGTTGCTTCTGATTCAACATCCTCATGGATTATTCACATCTAATTGGCCCATGGCCACTAAAATTCCATGAACTATAACAATTATAGCTCTATTAATTATTGGTTAATACATTTTAGTATGAGAGAAGACTCACCGAAAGGATCCTTGCATGTGACTGTGTCAGACACAGGACAGGCCTTGCTCTCACCAATGTTGTTGACAGCAATAATACGGAACTGGTAGTCTGCGTCTGGTGTGAGTCCGGGCAGAGTAAACATGGAAGAGGTGATCTTGGTCTGGTGGCGGGACCATGTCTCGGTAGACACCATCTTGTACTCAACAAAGTAGCCAGTGATGGCAGAACCACCATCGTCCTTTGGTCTGGACCAGGCCAGTGCCACGGAGCTCTTTGTGACGTCCATGATCTCAGGTGGAGAGCTTGAAGGCTCAGGAGGACCTGGTTTTAAATAAAAGTGATATTTTGAGTAATCACTGAATGATCTCAGGTCAAAGACACTTTGAAATATGGACTGAGAAAGGGGATTACTTACAAAGAGGAGTCGTTGGCACCAGTGGCTGCTCCGACTTCAGAGAGGCACTAATGCCAAAGGAGTTTTCAGCCGTGACCTTGAAGTGGTACTCTGTTCCCTCCTTCAGGCCCTTGACAACCAGGTGAGTGTCAGTCACTCTGGAGTCCACAGTGTACCAGGCGTTTCTTGCTGCTTCACGTCTTTCTACAATATAACCCAAGATCTCTGAGCCACCGTCCTCAGTGGGTGCCTTCCAGGCCACCTTGACAGAGTTTGCCTGTATCTCCTCAAAGACCATTGGTCCTTCTGGAGCACTTGGGCGCCCAATGACCTTCACCTTGATTTGGGCCTTCTTTTTGCCAACCTTATTCTCCAGCAGGAGGTCATACACACCAGAGTCACTCCTCTCAGCTCCCTTGATCACCAGTTCACTGGCATCCTCGGTAGAGGCAATCATGGCCTTCGTGGAGACTGCACCTCCATCCTTTGACCATTTGCAAACTGGTAGAGGTTTACCCTTGAGGGGAACAGAGAGTCTAACTACTCCTCCCTGGCGGACAACGTACACATCTTTGTACTTCAGCTCCAGCTCATAATCAGGAGATTCTGGAGAAGAAAGATAGTCACAAGAGTCAGTTTTATTTTACACAAATGAGTAACAACATCAAAACCGGTACCTGATTTTAATTTTGTGGTGTTTTTTAGTTCTATAGTCAACCGCTATGTCCTCACCGAGCATCTCAGTCACTCTGACAGTTCCAGGCACTTCAGCAGGCTCTCCAGAGCCGCCGGCGTTGCAGGCCATCACATGGAATTTGAACTCCTCTCCTTGGGGCATGTTGGTTAGTGTATATTCACAGATCAGAGATGGTGTGGTGTTACACTTTATCCAGGCCATGGTGCCGACCTTCTGCATCTCAATCAGGTAACCGTCCACCCTTGCGTCTCCCTCATCGTCAGGTGGACTCCAAGCCAGTGACACAGAGGACTTGGTGGTTTCAGTGATCCTTGGGTTCTGAGGACAACCGGGTGGATCTAAGTAGGGAAAAGATGCATGTCAGTATTTCTGGCTGCTGTTTCAATAAGACATGACTGTGTATTTGCTCTTCAAGACTTAAGATGTTCACAGTTTAAATTAAATAACATAGCTTTCTCTCAAACTGATTTCCTACCGATGGGATCTGTTGCCACTGCTGGTTTGGATGGCAGACTTGGTTTACTCAGTCCTCGGGCATTGAGGGCAGTGATTCTGTGTTCATACTCAAGGCCTTCAATTAGCTCTGTCGACCTGTATCTGGTCATGGTGATGGGGTTCTTGTTAGCAGGCACCCATCTGTCAGACCTGACTTCTTTGCGCTCGATAATATATCCAGAAACCTCGAGGCCACCATCTTCCTCTGGCGGGTTCCAGGCCACTGTCATGCCGTCACGAGAAACATCGAAGACGGTTGGACGTCCAGGAGGTCCAGGCACATCTGTAGCAGAGGGAAAGCATGTTACATAATCCTGTCATAATTGAACTAATTCTGTCTGTATAGCAATATCAGTTGAATATGTGATAGAACTCTTACTGTTCAAGCTCCTGCAGGTGACAATTTCAGACTGTAGGAACTCTCCAGTGCCGTAGCGATTCACGGCAGCTGCACGGAAGATATACTCATCTCCCTCAATCAGTTTCTCAAACTTGAAGGTTGGTCGGCTGACAGAGTCACAGACCGGCACCCAGCCAGGTCTGTGAGCATCACGCTGCTCCACTGCGTAGCCACTGATGGGAGCACCACCATTTCTGACTGGAGGATCCCAGCTGCAGGTCACAGTGGTGGCATCAACCTCATCAAACCTGACAGGTCCCAGTGGCTCATCAGGTTTAGCTGGTAAAATGGGAACATGATGATTAGTCACAGTAAGGTTGATTGACTAAGAGGTGAATGTCAATAAAATCAAATCTAGAAAACAAACATGCATCAGCAACAAATGAGAGACGGTGTCTTACAGAGGATGATGACTTTGATGACCTCTGTGATGGTGCCAACTGCATTCTTCACCTCCAGGGTGTAGTCACCAGTGTCATCGATGGTGGTGTCCGATACAGTGAGTTTGGAGAACTTGCCGGTGCTCTTGATCTTGACACGGTCGGTGATTTTTATCTTGTTGTCTCTTAAGTACCAAGAGCAGACGGGCGGAGGCCTGCCGATGAGGGGCAGGTCCAGCTCCAAAGTCTTGCCAGCCAGGATGTTGACAACCTTCTGAGGAATAGTGGAAAAGTCCACGATGGGCATAACTAAAAAGACGATAGATACAAAAATAATGTTACTACAGTTTACATCAGTTGGGAAACAGATTGTGAGCTGAGATGTGATGATTCAAAGAGCAGGATTCTTATTTAAACAACCTTTAGTCTAAAAAAATTTTAAAACTTGTTTTGTATCCTTTACCTCTCTGTTCCTGTACAGTGACAGCGGTGAGAAGCTCTTTGGGCTCGCTGGCTCCTCTGCTGTTAATTGCTCTGATTCTGAGCAGGTACTGTTCGTGCTCATTCAGCTTTTCAATAGTGTGTTCAAAGTCGGTGAGCTTCAGAGTGGCCACCTTCATCCACTTGTCAGTGCCAAACTTGCAGGCCTCAATCACATAGCCGGTCAATCTACTGCCCCCGTCGTGCTCAGGCTTCTCCCATCCCAGGGTGACGGTGCTCTTGGTGACGTCGATCACCTCCAGCTTGTGTGGTGGCAAAGGCACCTCGCAAACAAGAATGACATCAGGAGTCTCGCGGGGCTCTCCAATTCCATATATGTTCTCAGGGAGGACACGGAAGTAGTACAGCATGCCCTCCATCAGCCCATCAATCTTGTAGGATGTTTTGCTGCACTTGGAGGTGACGGTCTTGTAGGCTCTCATGGAGGCCTCACGCCTCTCAATGATGAAGTTGTTGACAGGCGCACCACCATCTACAGTCGGTGCTTCCCAAGAGATGACAGCAGAGTCTTTGTTCAGCTCCTTGATCTTGATTGGTCCAGTTGGTCCAGGAGTATCTAACAATAAAAACCAGTTCTGTAGTTAAAATATACAATTTCTGTAATCATAATGTCTAAAGGCAAAACCTAATATTTGAGTACAGTTACTTCTGTGTAGTATGTAACATCTCAGATAACTTACCATAGACCTTGACCAGAATGTTGACTTCCTGTTTCCCTGCTGAGTTCTCGGCTATCAGTGTGTATTTGCCAGCGTCGTAGCGGTGGACCTTGTCGATGATGAGCGTGGTCGAAGTGTTAGTGACTTCAATGAAGCCTCTGTTTTGAAGGTCAACACCTGGCTTGCTCCAAGTGATGACTGGATTGGGACGACCAGAGACGTTGACAAATAGGCGGAGGGAGCCACCGGCACGAAGGCAGATGGTCTTCTTCAAGTCATCGTGAAGCTCAAAGTCGGGTGTTTCTGTAATAATTAACACGTTTTGTAACATCAGTTATAAAGGAATTTAAATGTTACCACATCATCAAAGACCTGTAAATATAATTTTGTCAATGAGGAGAAGAATAGTCTTGTGTGGATGCTGATTTTTCTTCAGTATGTGAAAGTTTTCGTTTGTCAAGTTCTTTTCCTGTGCTTAACTCAGTTCTTGTATTTGTAATCACTTAAAATTTTACTTACCAAGTCTCTCAACAGGCTCAGTCTCAGCGCAGGGTTCACTGAAGTCTCCTGTGCCATTAATGTTGATGCCGGCCACTCTGAAGCAGTATTTCTTGCCTGCAGAAAGTCCAGTCACCACATACTCGGTGGCACGAAGAGTCTTTTCATGGGCCTTCTTCCATTCTTCTGCTCCGGCTTCAAGCATCTCCAGGATGTAGCCCATCACATCGGCTCCTCCGTCCTCCACGGGGCGGGACCAGGCCAAGCTGATGCTTTCAGCGTGGGTGTCAGTTATACGAGGGATAGAAGGAGGAGCTGGGGTGGCTGAGGAGATAATGCAGGAATGAAAATCAATACATTATTGATGTGGTAAAATATCTACTTATAATCCTGTCACAACAGTTTGCTTCTGTGTTTACTGTATTAAGTGTTTAGACTTGAACAAACTGAACTTACATGTCGGCACTCTGCAGACGACGTACAGAGAAACCTCGCTGGGTTCACTCTCTCCAGCCTTGTTGATGGCCGTCACTCTGAACTGGTAGATGTTGCCTTCGGTCAAACCACACACCTTCAGTGTGGTGTCCAGGTGAGCTCCGTCCCTGTTCACCTTCACCCAGCGGGCACTCTTTCTCTCACGCCTTTCCACCAGGTAGTGGATCAACGGGCTGCCGCCATCACTCTCTGGCTTCAGCCACTCGATAGTGGCAAAGTCTTTTGCTGATACCAGGATCTCTGGAGCACCGGGAGGAGTTGGCACCGCTGAAGGAAGACACAAGAGAAGAGCAATTGAGTGAATTTTCACGAAAATAAACATATACAACATATTGATCCAAAAGATTTCAACATATAAACACATCAACAAAATATAGTTTGACCGATGTATTTTTTTAGTTTTTTAATGATACTACTCTCTGGAGGCACCATGCGTCAGCCGCTCGCTGGAGCTCTGTTTTCAGAGGGTTACAAATAAAGGAGCAGGGACATTTTGGGCTCAAACATTTTTTTAGGCACTTACTGAAAGTGTTTCTGGCGACCACGGGCTCTGACTGTAGGTGAACTCCTGCTCCATACTTGTTGACTCCGCGGATTCTGAAGAGGTACTCTGTGTTCTTGAACAAGCAGGTGATGTTGCAGGTCAGCTCCTTGCACTGTGCGTGCATGGTGACCCAGTTGAGCCTGTTGGTGTCACGTCTCTCCACAATGTAGTGGGAGACATTGTCGCCGCCATCCTCCACAGGAGGCTTCCAGCTCAGGGTGCATGACTCTTCAGTGATTTTGCTGATTTCAATGCTGCCTTCACACACTCCGGGTGTATCTGGAAAAAAAACACGTGCTCATGGTTCATTGCTTTCAATACCTAGGACAAATGGTTGCTTCCAGTGTAACCTCTAAATGTGCTGAGTTACATAAAAAGATAAAGTTTCTTACCAAGCACTTTGACGTTGACCTCAGCAGTCTTGGTTCCACTTACGTTCCTGACCGTGAGGGTGTACTTTCCAGTGTCATCTCTATCACAGAACTTGATGATGGCCATGGCCCTTGTGGCAGTGTACTGCAGGTGGTACTTTTCACACAGCTCCAGCTCCCTGTTGCCCTTGGACCACGAAGCCTTGGGGTCAGGCCTGCCTCCCACTGCGGCGTCCAGAACCAGGTCTGAACCGGCTCTGACCATCACAGTTTCAGACAAGAGTTTGCTGTCCAGCTGGGCTTTCGGAGGCTCTGTTGAGCATTTACAAAGTACATGGTTGTGAACCTCCTGACAGTGTAGTACTCATTTTCTGAGGCTTTAATATATTGTCATTAATGTATTTTATTGTATATTGATATTGCATTATTATATTATGCTCACAGATCTTCAGACAGAATCTTACCAAAGTCGGTCTTGCACTGCACCGAGCCAGTGGACAGTGAGGGCATACTGAAGACCTGGTTGGCATTCTTGGCGATGACTCTGAACTCGTAGGG
The DNA here is from genome assembly GCF_022379125.1 of Scophthalmus maximus. Classification (NCBI taxonomy): domain Eukaryota; kingdom Metazoa; phylum Chordata; class Actinopteri; order Pleuronectiformes; family Scophthalmidae; genus Scophthalmus; species Scophthalmus maximus. The sequence goes on from NC_061528.1 coordinate 363,918, forward strand.
CTCTCCCTCTCCGAGGGCAGTGACCGTGTAGAAATGTTCTGTCACATTGGTGTAGTTACACTTGAGCCAGCGGCCCTCACCGGTCAAAGTGTACGGCTTACGCTCGATGATGTAGCCCACGATAGGGCTGCCACCATCATTCAGCGGAGCAGACCACTTGAGGGAGACTGTGGTTCTTGTAACATTTGTGACTTCTGGCTTACTTGGAGGATCTAAATGAAGGCAAAAATATTATTTGGTCAGACACATCATTTGAGTATTAAGTGAGACAGTAAATAGTGAGATACTCAAGTGGGTCAAAACTCACCAACTGGGTTTTGGGCAACTGCTCCCTTGGAGGCCTCACTGGCTTTGCTCAGCCCAGCGCTGTTCATGGCGTAAACCCTAAACTGGTACTCCAGGCCTTCGACTAGCCCTTCCACCTTGGAGTAACACTCAAATGAAGGGATCTTATTCTCCCTCACCCACAGAATATTGTTCCTCTCCTTCTTCTCAATCCAGTAGCCCGTCACCTTGCTGCCACCATCGTGGTAGGGTTCCTCCCATTTCAGGGTCATTGTGTTAGCAGTGACATTGAAGACTGAAGGCTTTGTTGGTGGACCAGGAGGTACTGTGATCAACAAAACAGAGTAGTCATCTAATTTACAGCCTTGGCAGGTATATTTACATATTTTTATAGTCTAAAATGTTTATAGATAAAAAGCTAAGCAATAGTACTTACCGAAAGGATGCTCGGCGACAATGGTCTCTGACTCTGTGGGCTTGCTGACACCAAATCTATTCTCAGCAGAGACCCTGAACGTGTACTGCATGTACTTGGTCAGGTGACTGACATGAATAGTTGTGCGCTTCACACTGGAGTTGATCAGCTGCCAGGCCGTGGAACCCGACTCTCGCTTCTCCACGATGTAGTTGGTGATATCAGTGCCACCATCATCCTCCGGTGGTTGCCAGTTAACGACACAGGACTCAGAGGTAATGGATGAGATTTCAATGGGACCAGATGGTGGACTGGGTCTAGCAGTGACATTGACTTCAATAGTGAAGGTCTTGGATCCTGCCACATTCTCCAGAGTCAGGTAGTATTTACCACCATCTCCTCTCATGGCCTCCTTCACAGAGAGGCTGGTTCGGTCCTTAGTTGCTTTGATGGAGACTCTGTCTGAGCTCTTCAGCCTCATCTCCTCCAGCTTCCAGGTGGCTTTAGGAGCAGGTCTACCGCTGATGGGAACATCGATGGTGAAGGTGCTACCAGACCTGCATGTGATCAGCTGGTTGGTAATCTCACTGAGGTCAACAGCAGGTTCAATGTGAGGCTCTTTGACCAGCACAGGAGCCAATGTTTCCCTTGGCTTGCTGTAGCCGGATTCATTCTTAGCCTTTACACGGAAGTCGTACTCATCTCCCTTGTTGAGCTTTTCAACTGCATAGGTGAGATTCTTGGTGTTACCAACCACAACCCATTTGTCTGTACCCTTTGGTTTTGCCTCAATGACGTAGCACTGGATGCGGCTGCCGCCGTCATGCTCAGGTTTCAGCCAGCCCAGCGACACGGAACTGTCAGTGGTATCCAGGATATCCATTCTCTTTGGAGATGCTGGCTCTGCAGTGGCAATGACGGGCTCAGTCAGTTCAAATGCCTCACCCACACCATTCTGGTTCTCGGCTGAGACTCTGAAGAAGTACGGCACCCCCTCCAGCAGGTCCTGGATCTTCAGGATGTGCTGCGTGCACTTGCTACCAGACTGCTGCCAAGTGCGACGGCTAGCCTCACGCCTCTCAACAATATAGTGATGGATACGTGCCCCACCGTCATTAAGTGGAGGCTCCCAGGAAAGTGTGACCGAGCCTCTGGATACCTCTTTGAAGACAACAGCCTGTGGAGGTCCGGGAGTGTCCATCACCTTCACAGTAAATGTGATGGCCTTGCTGCCACTGGCATTCTCCAGGTTAACAGTGTATTTGCCTGTATCATTTCTAGAGCAGCTTTCGATACCAAGAGAACTATGGCCGTCTGTAGTTATGATTTCTGACATGACACCCAGCTCTCCTTCCTCTTTCACCCAGGTGGCAGTGGGTACGGGCTTTCCTCTGAAGTGGATGCCCAAATAAACTGGACCTCCAGCCTTGACAATGTGTTTTTGCTTGAAGGTGGCGTCAATATCCACCTGTGGCGGTGTTAGCCTGTCTACAGCCTGAGCAGGTTCTGGAGTCTCCTTTTCCTCGCCTCTTCCCATGTGATTAACAGCTGCAATACGGAACTTGTATTCAGCTCCAGCTTGTAGACCAGTTACCACGTAATTTGTTTCTGCCACAAGCTCTGTATTTACTCTCTTCCATTCTGTTTCTTCTCCCTTCGCCATCTCAACTATGTAGCCCAGGACTTCCATGCCTCCATCATCTGCAGGCCTGCTCCATTCCAGACTGATGGAGCTGTTGGTGGAGTCAGATACACAGACCACAGATGGAGCACAAGGAATATCCTTTGGCTCCACAGCTTTGATGGGCAAAGAGATGTTGCTTGGAGCTCCAACACCAGCGTCGTTCGCGGCCATAACACGGAACTCGTATTCCATATCCTCTGTCAGGTGAAGCACTTTGTGAGCACATTCAACTATGGGCTTCTTGGTAATCACCTTGTAGAACCGGACAGTCTTCTTTTCCCGTTTCTCCACGACGTAGTACTGAATCGGGTTTCCTCCATCAGATGTTGGAGGAGTCCAGGAGAGGGTGATGCTCTCTCCGGTCACCTCTGTGGCATCAGGAGTGCCTGGAGCATCAGGAGCAGCTGGGGAAAGCAATGTTGATAGATGAGTGCTTTGACTTCATAGAGATAATTTGTAAATGTAACTTTTCTCAAGTGTTTCAATGATTCCACTTACTGTACTGCATCTGTGCAATGATGGGGTTGGATTCCAAAGGTCTGCCAACTCCAAACTTGTTAACAGCAGAGACCCTGAACTGGTACTCATTAGTCTTGATTAGCTTAGTTGCATTGAAAGTGCACTCCTCACATTCATCAGACACCAAGGCCCAAGAAATCTTGGCGGTCTCACGCTTTTCAATGATGTAATGTGAAATCTCAGAGCAGCCGTCATTCTCTGGCGGGTTCCAGGACAGAGTGCACTTGCCCTCGGAGATGTGACTGAAAGTGACGGGTCCCACTGGCTCCCCTGGTGTGTCTGCATCACGTATGTTTATGAGATTGATGTTAGGACATGTACAAATAATTATTATGTTTGAAATAGTGCAAAAAGCATGGTGCCATTAAAACACAGATACACTGACAGAGATGTAATTCATCATTAGAATATATTTAAATAAAAACTTCAAAGAATAGAAATGATGATGTGTGTGTTTCATATCACTAGTGTTTCAGTCCATTGTGTTGTGGCGTCTGATGAAGTCAGAACACTAACATCACGTGTCATCATTATCGTCCATGTGCATCACAACAACACAGCGCCGTCGCAGAGAAAATATCAGCGATATAAGCTTTAAATAGACAATGCAAAGCCCACAATTTTAACTGTCCAATCAGAAACAGTCCCTGATTTTGATGTTCCATAAATATGGATACAATATGTGGAACAATAACGTGATCAATAATCTCTACTAAAGTCCTACCAATAACATAAGAGATGTGTTCGAAAAAAATTGTTACCTGTGCATTTTAATGGCGCCAAGTATTATAAAGAAACTGATTACCTTGGACTTGAACAAGGATGTTCTCCTTCCTGCTTCCAGATCCGTTGGTAGCCTCCACAGAGTAGAGGCCGCTGTGTGTACGGTCAGCATCCCTGACAAACAGGGTGCTGGATCCAGGTACATTGATAATGTCCATCATCTTTTTGGTGACCTCCACACCGTCTCTGTACCAGATGACCTTGGGAACTGGACGTCCAGTGATGGTGACCTTTAGCCTGATGTTGTCTGCTGCCTTGACTGTCAAACCCTCAAAGTACTCTGGGCCAAACTCAATATTTGGAGTAGCTGTTTAAAAGAAACAACGGTATTAATTTCGATTATTTAATAATATAATTTTCCAACAGTAGAGCTGAAGGGCTCACTTTTAGCCAATTAGCAGTTACAGCAAAAAAGCAGTTTTCATCAACTACATTATTTACTCACTAGCCCCAAGGTTTAATGTAACAACCCTTCAGGCTCTTGCTGTCCTCTCATCACTCACCGTTCTCACTTCTGACGACAATCAAGCCAGAAGAGTTGGACGGAGGACTGACAACACCAATGGCATTTCTGGCAATGACTCTGAACTCATAACGTTCATTTGTTGCCAACCCTGTGACAGTGTACAGGCATTCGTGTACGTCGGTCAAGTTGGCCTTGAACCAGCGGCCATGTCCTTGGCGTTTTTCAACGTTGTAGCCGGTAATCTTGCTACCACCGTCACGTTTGGGTGCATCCCACTTCAGTGCCACAGAGTCACTTGTCACATCAGTGTAGTCGGGCTGGCCAGGAGGATCTGACAGACACAGAATACTTCTTTTAACTTATTTTCATCTTAGTCGTTGCATTCTAACTAGGCCTACATTTCAGTCGGTATTTACAACAGATTTTATTTTAATAAACTTAATAAAGTTCAGATATGTGAAAGCAAACTGCTGTAATCATCTGAATCAGCACTCACCAACAGGACTGACGGCCATGGTTAGCTTGCTCTCATCACTCATTCGGCTGAAGCCAGCATCGTTCTGGGCGTAGACTCTGAAGTAGTATTCAAGGCCTTCAATGAGTTCCAAAATCCTGTAGTCTGTTTCTTTGACCAGCACAGTGTTCACCTTTTGCCACATGATGCTGTTCTTTTCCCTCTTCTCCACATGGAAGCCCTGAATTGTGGTACCACCGTCATAAATGGGCTGCTCCCACTGGATGGTCATGCCATCGTTGGTGACATTGTAAACAACAGGCTTGCCTGGTGGGCCTGGAGGCCTGAACTGGTGTTTGGCAATTACCATCTGTGAGATCAGAGGCTCACTGGCACCATATCGGTTCTCAGCACACACTTTGAACTGGTACTGGACACCCTTGATCAGGTTGGGCACCTTAAATTGAGTACCTTCTATACTGGAGCATGCCATCTTCCAGTCAGACTGGGAAGTGTCACGTTTCTCCACAGTGTAGCAGGTAATATCTCCACCGCCATCGTCATTGGGCTCGTCCCAGGAGATCATGATGCTCTCAGATCTTACTTCATCCAGTCGGATGGGTCCAACAGGCTTCGATGGAGGGCCAAGTGTGATGACATGAATGTGGAAGGATCTTCTGTTGACCTTATTGTCAAGGGTCAGAGTATATTTACCCTCATTCTCCTTCTTCACATTTTTAATCATTAGAGTGGCTTTGTTTTCTGTCTTCTTGAAGCGTACTTGGTCGCTCTCCTTCAACGGCAGATTGTCTTTCAGCCACAGAAGAGCAGGTTTGGGTTTGCCTTTGTATGGCAGCTCAATGTGCACATTGTGACCTAGGCGAACGCTGACCCTGCCATCCGGGTACTCTGCAAGGCTTGCCTCAGGAGTAATAATATAGTCAAGGACCTTGATGGGTCCAATCTCAACAAAATCACCCTGTCCCTTCTCATTCCTGGCAGCAACTCGGAAGAACATGTCAGAATGCTCCTTAAGTTTCTTGACCTCGAACTCACATTGTCTGCTGGTTCCTCCCAATGACCATTCCTCGCCCTGAAGCTTCTTCTCTATCATGTAGTCAGAGATAATGCTTCCACCATCGTAATCAGGCTTCAGCCACTGCAGAGTGACAGATGTCTTAGACGAATCTTTCATAGAGATCTCCTTGACTGGTCCTGGAGTCTCTGTGGCTTTCACAGGCTCAAGTGTGTCACAAGTATCACCAACACCGTTCTCATTCTCTGCTAACACTCGGAAGAAGAAGGATGTCTTCTCAGAGAGATCTTCTATGGTGTATGTTGTGTCTGTGCATTTGTTTGTCACTGCAGAGAAGGATCTCTTGGACGAATCCCTCTTCTCAACAATGTAGTTTGTTATCTCAGCACCGCCATCAAGCAGAGGAGCCTCCCAGCAGAGAGTCACCTTTCCCCGGGTCACTTCCTTCAGGACCAAGTTTCTGCACTGAGCTGGGGTATCCTGGACCTTCATTGACAGGGTCAGCATCTTGGGTTCTCCCACACCATTCTCTATCTTGACTGTGTACTTCCCAGTGTCAAGCCTAGTAACCTCACGCATAACAAGGACTGTGGTTGTGTCTGAGTGGTGGAACTCATATTTAGGGTTGCGATCAATGCATTCATCTCCCTTGCTCCATGAAGCACTGGGAGCAGGTCTGCCCTTCACAGGAACAGACAGCTCCACATCCTTTCCAGCCTTCACAATGTAGTGTGTTCTCATGGCCACATCTGAGTCAATCTGGCCCTCCTCTGTGAAAATAATTTTAAACATTCATGGTCAAACAGGAAAGCTAAATGAGAGTTATAACAAAACAAGACATAGTATTGAAAACAAACTTCACATTTACAATATCATTTATCAATTTACCCAGGATATCTTTCGCCTGTACAGGTTCCGTCATCTCCAAAGGATCTCCACGGCCAGCACAGTTGACAGCAGAAACTCTGAAGAAGTAGTTGACATCTGGTTTTAAGTCATGAACAGTGTACTCTGTTGTCTTGGCCTCTCCCTTAGAGGTAATCATAACCCATTCTGTCTCTCCCTCAATAAGCTTCTCCACCATGTAGCTGGTGACCTCACTGCCTCCATCCCATTCTGGCCTGGACCAGCCCAGGGTGATGGACGTCTTAGTGGAGTCCACCACCTTCAGCTTGCAAGGCTCATATGGTGGATCTGTTAAATAAAAAGAGTTTGTTTGGTGGGGCTGTTCATTTAACTTTTTTGGGGGTTATTTATGGAAAAGGATTTAATGAATGTTAGATAACTTACCAACTGGGTCAGCAGCCTTGTAGTAGTCTGATGTATCAGAGAACGGACCCTCTCCGGCCTTGTTGATGGCACAGACACGATATTGATACTCATTTCCTTCTGTCAGGTGGTAGATAGTCTGCTTGATGTCACTGACGGGTTCTTTGTAAACTCTGATCCAGCGCAAGCTCTTCTTGTCGCGTCGCTCCAGGTAGTAGCCAGTTACGTAGCTACCTCCATCTACACCTGGTTTGTCCCATTCTACCACCATGGTGGACTTGGTGATGATATTCACCTCAGGAGTGCGAGGCTGGCCCGGAGTTACTAAAGAAGTGGACAGTAAATACATTGATTATTATAAATGTCAATCTAATGAGAAACAATCTTGATAAAAAATGTTTATAAAAAACAAGAAGAAAAAAAAAAAGTTGTTATAAATTATTTTAATTTATTTCACTAACCATAAAACAGCTCAACCTAATGTCACACCATATGACACTTTTACCATCATATTCAGAACTTTACACCTCCAAAACTTACCAAAGGCATTCTTAGCGATGACGGGCTCTGACTCCAGTGGCTCTCCAACTCCAAACTTATTAACTCCCATGACACGGAACACATATTCGTTTCCACGCAACAGTTTGTTGACTGAGACGTATGTCTGCTCGTGCTGGTCTGAAACTGTCGACCATACCACTCGGCTGGTTTCGCGCCTCTCAACAATGTAGTGGGTCACATTGGCACCTCCCTGGTCAGACTCGGGCACAGGTTCCCAGCTGAAGAGGATCTTGTCTGCTGTGATGGAGTTGAAGTTAATGATGCCAGCTGGGGGTCCAGGTTTGTCTAAGGAAGGTAAAAAAAAAAGGTTGATATGAACATTATATACAGAAAAGATGATGGAAAGTTCCAGGACTCAACATTGATGTTAATTGCTTAACCAAGTGAGCTACTGGTGTGCCCAGGACTTCAGAATTGTGTAAATGTCAAAGTATGAGGCAAAGCATTTCTAAATACCCAAGATTTCAATCCTGATGGTTGCAGATGCTGATCCGAGAACATTCTTGATCTTGACCTCATATGAACCTGTGTCAAGGCGAGTTGCATCCTTGATCAGAACTGCAGAAGAGTCTGTTGTACTTTCGACAGACAGAGTAGAAGTTGCTACCAGCTCTTTTCCATCCTTGAGCCACTCAATGGTTGGCTGAGGCTTGGCAATGATTCCAACTCGGAGCTTAACCGACGCTCCAGCCTTGTACTGACACACATCCAGATACTCTGGAGGAAGGTCAATGGCTGGGGCACCTGCGAGACATAAGATATTATTATATAGGTAATTTATGAAATACATTCAATTAAAGTTGACAAGAAATGTAACCACAGAATTATATTAAAACTCACCACATGCATCCACACAAGTGACTGGGCCGGCAATGAGAGATGGGTTGCTGACAGAACCAACAGCATTCTTGGCGTAAACTCTGAACTCATAAGACTCATCCTGGTTGAGTCCAGATACAGTAAAGCCCATCTCAATGATGTTGGTAAAGTTGGCCTTCACCCATCTTCCATTGGGAGCTTCCCTTCTCTCTACACTGTAGCCAGTAATCTTGCTGCCACCATCGTATGGAGGCCTCATCCAGGTCAGGCAAACTGAGTTCTTGGTTACTTCTGTTATACGGACGTTTGCCGGGGGCTCTGTAACATTAAAGTGAATTGTAATGAGACTACAGTAAGTCATTTACTTGGGGCAAGCTCTTACTATTTAAGGCTGTGGATCCAAATTAAAAACACTTACCACAGGCATCAATAGCAAGCACCTCCTCAGAGGTCTTGCTCAGCTTTCCAATACCTGCCGCATTTTCAGCTGCCACCTTGAACTCGTAGATGAGACTAGGGCAGATGTTTGTAACACGCCATTGGTTTCCAGGGATTCCTGTCTTATTGACCTTCTGCCACAGGATGCTGCTCCTCTCTTTCATTTGGAGATGATATCCCATCACAGAGTTTCCACCATCATTAACTGGCTCATTCCAGCAGACAGTCAGGCTCTCTCGAGATACAAAGCTGACCCAAGGTGTTGATGGAGGTCCAGGGATGGCTGCAATGGACAGTATTCATTTAGGTGTTTTCAGACAGATTTTTAGACAATTCATAAAAAACAGATGCTGTATTAAGACATGGGAGTAGTATGATTACTTTCCATATACTTTGTCAATTCTGAGTAAGCAAAAAGTACGTTTACGCAGAATGTGTACATTATCAAAGCGCTCTGACTTACTGTATGGAAGCTTTATCATGACTGATTTGCTGTCAATGTAGTCGCTGACACCGTAGCGATTTTCAGCCTTTATTCTGAACTGATACTCTTCTCCCTTGGTCAGCTTAGTCACCTTGATTGAGCTTCTGGCAATGTTAGTTGACACCTCTGCCCAAGTAGGAGTGCTGGTTTCACGTTTCAGAACAATGTAGTTAGTAACAGGACTGCCACCATCATAATCTGGAGGAGCCCATTTAAGACATACTGTCGTCTCGCCAACCTCTCCTGTCTCAACTGGACCACCGGGTGGTCCAGGTCTGTCCAAAACAATGAAGATTATGAAGATCTTCGTGGTTCCTCCCGCATTTGAGGCAGTGACTTCATATTTGCCAGCGTCACTTGAAATGCTTTCAGTAAGGGTGATGATTAAACTGTCTGGTGTTACTTCTGTCAGCAGCCTTTTGGATCCTTTGATGACAACATTGTTCTTGGACATAGTCACTTTAGGCATGGGCCTGCCAGTGAGAGGAATCTCAAAGGTCAGGTCAGATCCTGCCCTAACATAAACTGTATTCTTCGGGTAGTTTGTCAGGTCAAACTCTGGCGCCTCTGTTGAAAAAGTAAGACAGGAGTATGATAAGTACTTTGACTTTCCTTTGTTAAGAAAATCCATTTGCAGAAATAAATAATATATTTTTTTGGATGGTATCCTGTTTTCTAGGGATGATAACGAAATTATAAAATGAATAACATAACTAATTCCAAAATGTAGTATTAAGACTCAAAGAAATACCTTGTATTTCCTTGACAATAGCCGGTACAATCATCTCCTTGGGTTCACTGAGTCCAGCGTGGTTCTCAGCACGAACTCTGAAGAAGTACTCAGCACCCTCCCTTAGGTTCTTGATGGTATGAGTCATGGTCCTCACAGTGGCACACTTCACCCACTTTGTCTGTCCCTTCTCCAGAGCATCAATTAGGTAACCAGTAACTCTGCTACCACCATCGTATTCTGGTCTTGACCAGGCAATTGTAATGCTGTCCTTGGTAACATTTGCAACTCCAAGTTTCATGGGTGTACTTGGTGCCTCTGTAATGGACAGTAATAAGTTTAATGAAGCACATTTTGTATAAATGATAAACATTGTATGACATCACCTTAACAAGGAGTAAGTTCATATGTTACCTGTAATCTTGGTTCCAGCCTTGGCCTCCTGAGGGACACCCACTCCATGCTCGTTTTCTCCAATTACTCTGAGGTAATAGATGGCTCCCTCCTGCAAGTCTTCCACCTTGTAAGTGAATGCATGGCAGCTGCTGGTCACAGACACCCAGGTCTTCTTACTGGCTTCACGTTTTTCAACATGGTAGGCCTTCACTGCATCACCACCATCATTCTCCGGAGATTCCCATGAGAGAGTTGCAGAATCTCTAGTTACTGCTGAAACTTTAACATTGATAGGGGGTCCAGGAGAGTCAAGCACCTTGACAACCACAGGCAACGTTGCTTTCCCCAGTGGTGATTCAATTGTGACACAGTACTCTCCAGAGTCATTTCTAGTAGACTTCTCAATAGTCAGTGAAGTGCTGGAATCTGATGATTCAATGGTTCCTCTGACTTTAAGATCAACACCCTCCTTGGCCCATTCCACAGATGGCACAGGATTGCCCTTGAATGGTACATTTAAAGTAAATGCTGTGCCATGTTTGACAATAAGTACTTTACGTATCTCAATATCAACATCAAATGATGGTTCTGCAGTTCTGTCCATTGCTACTGCTGCATCTGAATATGGGCTACGCACACTACTGCCAACTTTGTTTATTGCCTTGACACAGAATTCATATTCTGCATCAGTCTTTAGTCCTGTGATGGTGAATTCCAGGCTCTTTGTAAGAGGGACAGCCTCCACCCATCTAGCTAGTTCCTCAAGTGATTCAAGTACTTCCTCTTCCTCCTCCTCATATTCATCCTCTTCTTCCTCAACCTCTGGCTCTGGTTTACGAATGTAGTCTCTGTATTCTACACTGTATCCAACAATGTGAGCACCACCATCATCTGTTGGGGGTTTCCAGACGATGGACACTGTGCCTTTTGTTGAACTGACAATTTTTGGCTTGGTTGGGCGAGAAGGAACAACCAGGGGATCCATTGTTCTGAATGTTGCAGATTGCTCACTTGGAGGACTCAAACCAGCAGCATTTTCAGCATAGACTCTGAAGTCATATTCACAACCCTTGCGCAGTTTGGTTGCTACACTGGTGCATTCAACGACTGGATCTCTGTTCACACGGACCCAGCGCATTCCTGTCTTCTCCCGGCGTTCAATTATATATCCGGTGATGGGGCTGCCTCCATCGCTGGCTGGCTTGCACCAAGTGAGGGTCATTGAATCCCCTGTTATGGCAGCGACATCAACACTAGCTGGGGCAGTGGCTAAAGTGTATGGATCTGTAACCTTTATAGCGTCACTCTCCAGAGCTTCACCAAGTCCGTGCTTGTTGACAGGCAAAACCCTGAAGATATATTCGTTGCCCTTTAGCAGTCCTGTAACTTTTAAGAATGTTTTTGTGATATCTCCCTTCACCACTGTCCATGCCAGGCGGCTGGTTTCACGCTTCTCAACAATGTAATGTGTGATATCAGCACCGCCGATCTCCTGAGGAGGACCCCATGACAGAGTGCACACCTCAGCTGTGAGACCTGTGATCTGCAGAGGTCCTGCTGGGGGTCCAGGCTTATCAATAATTACACAGTTTATTGGCATGGTAACTGTCCCGGCAATATTCTGAAGAGTCAGTGCATACTGTCCAGAATCTCTTCGGATACAGTCCTTAACAATGACAGAAGTGCTGGTATCTGTTGAAACAATTTGGATTCTGGCTCTTAACTCAATCTCTTTGCCATCCTTAGTCCAGGAAATTACAGGAGCAGGACGTCCGGCAAGGTCAGCATTAATCTTCAGAGTTTCACCAGCTTTCACAAAGAGTGTCTCTCTATACTTCACATCCATCATGATGCGTGGTGGATCCACATCATCCTTGACAGTGATGGGGCCAGTGTTATAAGATGGTTCACTGAACAATCCAGCTGCATTCTTAGCAATGACACGGAAGTCATACTGGTCATTTTCTGTAAGGCCTGTCACATCATAGTGGGTCTCTGGTACATTGGTAAAGTTGCATCTTGTCCAGCGTCCTTCGGGAAGGTCTCTGCGTTCAATGATGTAGCCAGAAACCTTCGTTCCACCATCATACTCTGGTTTATCCCAAGACAAGGAGACAGATGTTCTAGTAACAAGAGTGACCACAGGTGTGCCTGGAGGATCACATGGATCTCTCGCTGCTACAGCTTCACAAGCTTTGCTGCATTTACCAATACCAGCAATATTTTCTGCATAGACACGGTATTCATACATCATGCCCTCTTCAATTCCATTGACTTTGAATTCTGTATCTTTGATCATTCCTCTGTTCATCTTTGTCCAAAGAATGCTGGAACGCTCCTTCCTCTCCAGATGATAGCCCAGAACAAGACTTCCACCATCAATGACTGGCTCATTCCAAGTCACTAACATGTAAGCCTTTGAAGCCAACTTCACTATAGGTGTGGAAGGAGGTCCAGGTTGTTTGAAGTTATACTGAGCAGTTATTCCAGGTGAATCTAGATATGTACTCTTTCCATAACGGTTGACTGCATAGATGCGGAATTGGTACTCTGCTCCATGCGTGAGGCGACCAGCCTTGAAACTTGTTCTGGCAACATTATTTGCAATAATTTGCCATTCTTGTGTGTTTGTGTCCCTCTTCTCTATAATATAGTTGCTGATGGAGCAGCCACCAGCATAATCTGGTGGTGACCAGGACAGCGTAATGCTGTCTGAGGTTACAGAATCCACAGTAATACCTTTAGGTGGTCCTGGTTTATCAAGGACAACAACTCCAATATCTCTTGTAACTGTTCCTCCTGTGTTGGCTAGGGTGATCTCATATTTGCCAACATGTTCTCTGCTAGCCTCTTTGATGAGTATTTTGGATGAGATTTTAGTGTTTAAGATGGTCACTGATGATGTTTGCTTTAGAGGAAGGCCATCCTTCTTCCAAGACACAACAGGTTTTGGCCTGCCTAGAACTGGTACCTCCAGAGTGAGGTCACCCCCAGCCTTCACACTGTATGTAGTAAAGAGTAAGTTGACAGAGGGTTCAATTGCAACATCCTTTGCAACCACTGGCAAGCCAAGATCCTTTGGTTCACTCTTTCCTTTCTCATTGATTGCAATAACTCTGAATAAGTAAGCTTCATTCGGAGTCAGATTAGGAATAGTTGCTTCAGGTACCTTGACTGTGCATGCTGTGCCCCACTTGTCTCCACTCTTAGGCATGAATTCTACATTGTAGCACATTACTTTGCTTCCACCATCATGAGCAGGTTTGTGCCATGCCAGTGACACACTGGTCTTTGTCAAATCTACAAGGGTAACCTTACTTGGTGGCAGAGGTACCTCAGATACTTTGATTTCTTTGGTTTCAACCGTCTGTCCTTGGCCATATTCATTAACAGCACAGACTCTGAAGTAAAACGTTCCACCCTCAGGTAGCTCTTCAATCTTGAATGAGTTGGCTGTGCAGTTGCTGGTGACAGTAGTATAGGCTTTCCTGACAGACTCTCTCTTCTCTACAATGTAGTTTGTGATTTTAGAACCACCATCGGTGAGTGGAGTATCCCAGGCAAGAGTCACTGAGTCCTTCTTGAGTTCCTTCACAGCAAAGTTTTGTGGTGCACTGGGTGTATCCAAAATTCTCACTGCGACAACAGCAGATTTTGTACCACTGCTGTTCTCCAGGGTAAGTGAGTATTTCCCACTGTCAAAGCGGTTAACATTGTCAATGACAAGCATGGTGTATGAACTGGTGGTGTCAATTGCAGCATGCTCTGTGAGAGTACTATCAACCTTCTCCCATTTGACAGCAGGTTCAGGCCTTCCTCTGATGCTGACAAACAGACGCAGAGTTCCACTAGCACGGACAGATACCACCTTTCTGAGATCAGCATCAAGCTCTATCTCTGGTGCTTCTTCCCTGGCAGAAGTAACCACAGTGCCATGGACATTAGCAGCCTCCCCAACTCCCTCAGAGTTGATAGCACAGACACGGAATTGGTACTCTCCACCCTCCTTCAGATCTGTGATAGTGAGTTTAGTGGCTTGAATACCAGTGGGTGGAGTGCACATAGTCCATTTTTTTTCAACTGATGCCTCTACTGTTGGTGCTACTTCTGCCTCCTCTATTGATTCAGGCACAGGTGTATACTCCCTCATTTCAACAATGTAGCCCTTGGTGTAGGCACCACCATCAAAGTCAGGTTTTCCCCAAGACAGAGACACAGAAGACTTTGTGTAGTCTGTCACTTTAGGATGGTGTGGGGGCCCAGGTGGTGTTGTAGCATCACAAGCTCTGTAGAACAGGGACAATTCACTGAGGTCTCCCATTCCAGCCTGATTTTCAGCAGTAACACGGAACTCATAGAAGTGATCTGTCATTAGACCTGTGACCTTGAAGTGAGTGTCAATCAGCTTTTGTCTGTTACATTTTGTCCACCTTACACTATCTTTGTCACGTTTTTCAAGGTGGTAGCCTTCTATATCAATTCCACCACACTGTTCTGGAACGGTCCATGACAGAACCATAGAGTCCTTTGTGATCTGACTGGCTTCTGGAGTTCCAGGAGCGCTAGGTGGCTTGTAGGGATTGCGTGAAATTATGGGCTCACTCTCCAGATAATCACCAGCACCATATTTGTTCACTGCCCTGGCCCGGAAAATGTATTCATTTCCTGGGAGCAAATTTGTTACTTTATGGTATAGACCCTTGATATTTGGGGCAGCCACTGTCCAGGACAACCTGCTGGTCTCCCTCTTCTCCAAGACATAGTGACTGATACTGGCCCCACCATCAAGAGTTGGCTCCAACCAGGAAAGGATGCACCTGTCAGCCATGACTCCTGTCACTCTCATGGGTCCAGTGGGTGGACCTGGTTTATCAAGAACTTTGACAGTGATAGGGAACGTTTTTGTACCACCCAGATTTTTGAGGACAAGGTCATAGTGGCCACTGTCAAGCTTGGTTACATTCTTAATGGTTATGGCTGCACGCTTCTGTGTAGTTTTCACTTCAATGCGCAGAGCTTTATCCATTTCCTTGCCCTCTTTTAGCCAGACAACATCAGGAATTGGTTTCCCATAAATGTCTGCATCAAGAAGCAAGTGTTCTCCAGCATTGACAACAATGATATCCTTGTATTTGGGATCCATTGAGGCCCTTGGTGGTTCAATTTCATCAGTAGCAGTTATAGGCCCAGAGCTGTCAGATGGCTCGCTGAAGACACCTGCTGCATTTCTTGCAATAATTCTAAATTCATATTGCTCCTTCTCTGTCAGACCAGTGTTGGTATACTCAGTCTCAATTATGTTAGTGAAGTTGGCCCTTACCCAGCGCCCATCAGGAGAGGAAAGGTCTTTCCTTTCTACAATATATCCATTTACTTTGCTTCCGCCATCATACTGAGGCTTGGTCCACTGAATCTTGATTAGATTCTTAGAAATAGATACAGCTTCAGGAGCACCGGGAGGATCACATGGGTCATGAGCAACAAAGGATTCAGACACTTTACTGCATCTACCAATGCCAACAATATTTTCAGCATAAACTCTGAATTCATATCCAATACCCTCCTCAAGATTACAGATCTTGAACTGAGTATCAGTGATCAGAGTCTTATTCAGTTTGTTCCACATGATGCTGCTTCTCTCCTTGCTTTCCAGATGGTAACCAATGACTGTACTTCCACCATCATTGACTGGTTCATTCCATTCAATGATCATCATTTCCTTAGTTGCAGATTGGATATTTGGTGTTCCTGGAGGCCCTGGTGATCTGTATGGATATTGTACAACAATGGCCTTGGAGTCCAGAGAAACGCCCTTTCCATATCTATTTTCAGCTATAATTCTAAACTGGTATTCAGCACCAGTCTTCAGCTTGGTGACCTTGAAAGCCGTTCTAGCAAGCTGTGTGGTGACTGACTGCCATGTTGTGGTGGTCGTATCTCTCTTCTCCACTATATAGTTCTTCACTTGGCATCCGCCTGTGTACACTGGGGGCTCCCAGGCAAGATGAACAAAGGTGTTACTCACTTCAACAACCTTGACTGGCCCTGTTGGTGGTCCTGGCTTTTCAAGGATAATGACAGCCACATCCTCAGTGATTGTACCAGCAGTATTGGTAGCTGTAATGGAGTATTTACCAAAGTCATCTTTGCATGCCTCAGTAATCTGAATTGCAGCTGTTGCTGGAGTGTTTACCACATTGATTCTCGATGTCACCTTTAAAGGTTGACCATCCTTGGTCCAAGTGACTTTTGGTTTGGGCCTACCAATCACAGGGAACTCCAACTTCAGGTCTTTGCCAGACAATACACTGTAAGTGTTGAATTGCATCTTAATCCTTGGCTCCATTGTCATGTCATTGGCAATAACGGGTGCAGCAAGTGCCTTTGGCTCACTCTTTCCCTTCTCATTGTAAGCAATGATACGGAATAGGTATTCTGTTCCAGCTGTAAGGCCTGTGACAATGCCCTCACATGTCTTTGTATTTGTTGCTACCCCCCACTTATCTGAACCCTTAGGCTGCATCTCAATTAGGTAGCCACCAATTCTACTGCCTCCATCATGGTCAGGTTTCTCCCAAGCCAATGAGGCACTGGCCTTGGTGACATCTGTGAGGAAGACTTTTCCAACAGGCTGCGGTACCTCAGATACCTTGGAAGCTGTCTTTGTTTCAACAGCTTGGCCAACTCCGTAGTCATTTTCAGCCATGACCCTGAAGTAATACATAGCACCTTCAATTAAGTTCTCAATTTTGAATGTTGTCTTGGTGCATTTAGTGGAAACATTTGCATATGCCTTTTTGGTTGATTCACGTCTGTCAATGACATAGTTCTTGATTTTGGAACCTCCATCAATCAGTGGGACATCCCATACAAGAGTTACAGAGTCCTTTTTTACATCTTTGACCACAAGATTCTGTGGGGCTCCTGGTGTATCCAGAACTTTAACTGCAACAAACTCAGACACAGAGCCACTGCTGTTGGTCAGGCTTAGGGTATATTTTCCTGAATCACTTCTGTCGCATGAGTCAATGGACAGCTGTGTGAAGTTGAGTGCCTTCTCAAGGATTGCCTTGTCAGTCAAGGCTCCATCATCCTTGGTCCAATTAATCTCAGGCATTGGCCGGCCCTTAAATGGAATATGGATTCTGACAGATCCACCGGCTTTCACAGTGATGCCCCTTCTCAGCTCAGAATCCAGGTGGATCTCTGGTGGGTCCACCCTTTCCTCTGGCTTGGCTGTTCCAGAGAGAATTGCTGGCTCACCAACTCCCAGTTTGTTCAGAGCACACACCTGAATCTTGTACTCCTGACCCTCAGTAAGTTTGGAAATTTCATATTTGTTGACACGTAGGCCAGTGGCGGGAGTAACCATGGTCCATTCTTCTTGCTCAGCCTTGCAGACTTCAAGAATATATCCTTGAATGGCACTGCCACCATCAGCATGAGGCTTGCCCCATGACACTGTAATTGAACTCTTTGAGGAGTCAATCACATTCACATATGCCGGGGCACCAGGTTTGTACTTGGGATCACAGGCCTTGAAGTATGAACTTGGAAGGCTTGGCTCTCCCACTCCAACTGCATTCTCGGCAGCCACTCTGAACTCATACTCATGGCCTGTGGTCAGGCCTGTGACTCTAAAAGAGAGGTCAGTGACCTTCTGCCTATTGCATCTGGTCCATTTGATTCCAGTTCTGTCCCTCTTCTCAATTATGTAATTTGCAATCTCACTGCCGCCTTCAGACTCAGGGGCAGACCAAGTGATGGTCATGCCATCATGGGCAATGTTGGATACATCCTCAATGTGAGGTGCACCAGGAGGAACAAATGGAGTCTTCATAATCACTCCACTAGACCCCAGTGGCTCACTGACACCATAACTGTTAACTGCCATGACACGGAACATGTACTCATTACCTTCCAGTAATTTGGTGACTTTGTAGCATGTGGTCTCACAGTTGTTAGAAACAACAGTCCAAGCTAGACGGCTGGTCTCTCTTCTCTCAATTATGTAATGTCTAATAGGACTACCACCATCATGTAGAGGGGCACGCCATACCAGTGTGCATCTATCTTCAGCTACTCCAGTGATATGGAAGGGTCCTTCACATGGGCTTGGTCTGTCCAGGACCACAACCTTGAACGGCACAGTTTCACTGCCAGCCTCATTTGACAAATGGAGCATATAAATTCCACCATCAATTCTCACAGAATCCTTAATGACAATCATTGCATGGTTTTCTGTGTTTTTGATCTCCAGTCTAAGTGTATTCTCCATCGGTTTCTCATCCATGAACCACTGGATCGTAGGCAGTGGCTTTCCACGAACATCGGCATCTAGCTTGAATGTATCTCCAGCATTGACGATGACAGTCTTAGTGAACGCAGGGTCAATGGAGAATTTGGGTGCCTCCAACTTGTCACTTGCAGTTATTGGTCCACTGTTGTAAGATGGCTTGCTGATGGTGCCAACAGCATTTTTAGCAATGACTCTGAAATCATACTGAGCATTTTCCGTCAGTCCAGTCACAGTAAACTGGGTCTCAATTACATTTGTGAAGTTTGCCCTTACCCACCTGCCCTCTGGCAGATCACGCCTCTCCACAGTATAGCCAGTTATATTACTGCCACCATCATACTCAGGTTTAGTCCATTGAATTACAATAGTATCTTTGGTCACATGGATGGCCTCTGGTGTACCTGGAGGATCACATGGGTCACGGGCAATGCAGCCCTCTGAAATCTTACTGCACCTGCCAATGCCGACAATATTTTCAGCATAAACCCTGTATTCGTACTCAATACCCTCCTCCAAGGGGTAACTCCTGAAACATGTCTCATGAATAAGTGTCTTGTTGACCTTGACCCATAGAATACTATTTCTCTCTTTTCTTTCAAGATGGTAGCCAAGAACAGTACTGCCTCCATCTGAGACAGGCTCATGCCACTCAACAACCTGGTGGTCCCTAGAGAGAGAAGAAATGAAAGGTGTGCCTGGGGGGCCTGGCTCTCTGTATGGGTACTGAGCGACCACAGCAGACGAATCTAAGCCATGACTCTTGCCATAGCGGTTTTGAGCAATGATCCTGAACTGGTACTCAGCTCCAGTCTTCAGTCTAGACACTTTGATGGTGGTTCTGGCCCAATTGATACTGACTTTTTCCCATGTTGTAGTAGTAGTATCTCTCTTTTGGACAATGTAATTTGAAATCTGGCAGCCACCATTGTGTTTAGGTGGGTCCCATGAAATAGTGACACTCTGTGTTGTGATTTCATTGAACCTTACAGGACCAGATGGAGGGCCAGGTTTGTCAAGTACAATGACTTCAACTGTTGTGTCCTTCTTTCCAACTGAGTTAGCAACATTTATACTGTACATACCATTATCGTCACCTGCAGCTTCCTTAATGCTAAGTGTTGTATGTGTGGGTATATTGAGAATGTTGACTCTGGTGGTGAACTTCAAAGGAGCTCCATCTTTAGTCCATGTGACTGTCGGTTTAGGACGTCCAAAAATGGGAATGTCAATCTTCAGGTCTTTGCCCACATGGACACTGTAGCTGCTGAATTGTGGCCGAACATCAGGCTCAAACACCAAATCCTTGGTCATTACTGGACCAGCAAGAACTTTGGGGTCACTCTTGCCCTTATCATTGATTGCCGTAACTCTGAACAGATACTCCTCTCCTTGGTTGAGATTGGAAACAGTAGCCTCCATTGTCTTAAATGTGTTAACACCAGACCACTTTTCCTGGCCCTTTAGTTGCACCTCAAGCAGGTACTGGATGACTCTGCTTCCACCATCATACTCAGGCTTCTCCCAGGCCAAAGAGATACTTAATTTGGTTTGATCCGTAACAATCAAGTTCTTTGGAGACTGTGGCACCTCTGATACCTTAAGAGGGTCAACAGTTGCTGCAGGAAGGCCAACACCATGTCCATTCTCTGCAATTACTCGGAAGAAGTAACTACAACCCTCCTGGAGTGGCTCAATCTTCCATGAAAGAGCATGACAATTTGTTACAACAGCTGCATATGTTTTGCGTGTGCTTTCTCTCTTTTCAACAATGTAGTTCTTGATCTTGGACCCACCATCCAACATAGGTGGTTCCCATGCCAGTGTCACTGATTGGTTAGTAATTTCTTTCACTTTCAGGTTGACAGGAGCACTAGGTGTGTCCAGAACACGGACAACAACAAATGCTGATTTGGTTCCACTAGAGTTTTCTGCAGTGACTGTATATTTTCCACTGTCATTTCTGCTCATCTTATCAATCACAAGGGATGTGTAACTGCTGGTAACTTCAACTTGAGCAGTCTCTTTAAGGGCAACTTCATCCTTATCCCACTTGATGATAGGAGTGGGCCTACCTTTGATGGGGATAAACAGCCGAAGGGAAGCTCCAGCTTTAATGGTTACGATCTTTCTCAGTTCTGGGTCAATGTCAAGGTCTGGCTCCTCTACCTTTTCTTGGGCAACAACAGCTCCAGACACATCAGCATGCTCACCAACTCCAACTTTGTTGATGGCACATAGTCTAAACTTGTAAGCCTGGTTTTCTTTCAAGTTTGCAACTTCAAATTTGGTCTTCTTGACACCGTTTGGTGGCGTGCACATTATCCACTCCTCAGCAGGGGCATATGTGCTAGGTGCCTCTGCAGCAAGAGCTTCAGCAGATGCCTCATCTGGAACTGCTAGAACTGTGGTAGTACAGCACTCAACAATGTATCCCTGAATTTCACAACCTCCATCACATACAGGCTTGCTCCATGACAGGAATACTGATGTTTTAGTTGTGTCGGTAACTCTTGGATTTTGTGGAGGGCCAGGCCTGAAGATTGGATCAAGAGCTTTGTAGAATACAGTTGGGGAGCTTGGCTCACCAACACCAACAGCATTCTCAGCAGCAACTCTAAATTCATACATATGGCTTTCAAGGAGTCCAGTCACCTTGAAATTCAAGTCAGTGACAGTTTGTCTGTTGCATCTGGTCCATCGTACACCATCTTTGTCATGTTTCTCAATTATGTATCCAGTGACAGGACTGCCCCCATCTTCAGAGGGAGCCTCCCAAGTGAGGACCATTGAATCTTTTTTCACATGTGAAACTTCTAAGCTCTTGGGTGACCCAGGGGTCAAATATGGATCTTTGATTATGACAGCATCTGATTCAAGTGCTGCACCCCCTCCAAACTGGTTGACAGCATGGACTCTGAAGATGTACTCATTTCCTTCCAAGAGCTTATTCACCCTTAGACAAATATTCTCTACTTTTGGGCCAACTACAGTCCAGACTAATCTGCTTGTCTCTCTCCTTTCCACAATGTAGTGAGAGATCTTGCAGCCACCATCTTGTACTGGTGGTTTCCATGCAAGGCAGCATCGGTCTTTGGATATTCCTGTAACAACAAGAGGTCCTTGAGGTTCTCCGGGTTTATCTAGAACAACCACATTGACCTGCACAGCCTTTTCACCTCCTGGATTTTTCAACAGCAGAGTATATTGGCCTCCATCAGAAAGTTTTGCTTCCTTTACAGATATGTAAGCTTTGATTGAAGTGTTCTTAATTTCTCTATGAATAGTGTTGCCCAGCTCCTGCTCTCCCTTCATCCAGTGGATAGAGGGCAATGGTTTACCATGGACATCAGCATCAATCTTGAAGTTTTCTCCTGCATTAACCACAATGGTCTGTGTGTATTCTGGGTCAATGCTGATGCGTGGTGGTTCAATCTCATCCCTGGCAGTAATGGGGCCAGTACTGTAAGAGGGGATACTGAAAACACCAGCAGCATTTCTGGCAATTACACGGAACTCATACTGATTGTCCTGCACAAGTCCAGTTGCAACGTATTCTGTCTCAATAATGTTAGTAAAGTTAGCCTTCTGCCAACGACCTTCAGGAAGCTCTTTCTTTTCTACAATGTACCCTGTGACCTTTGCACCACCATCATACTCAGGCTTGGTCCAAACAATGGTCAAAGAGTCCTTGGCAATCTTTGTAGCCTCTGGGGTGCCAGGAGGATCACAGGGATCTCTAGCAACATGACCCTCAGACACTTTGCTTGCTTTGCCTATTCCAACAATGTTTTCAGCATAAACTCTGTATTCATACTCCATCCCTTGTTCTAAACCAGTGGTCTTGAATGTTTGTTCAGTAATAAGAGACTTGTTGAGTTTAACCCACAGGATGCTGTTTCTCTCTTTCCGTTCAAGATGGTAACCCATGATAGGGCTTCCCCCATCAATCACAGGTTCATTCCAGGCCAACACCATGCTGTCCTTGGTCCAGGCTGCAATGGATGGTGTTCCTGGGGGTCCTGGGAGCTTGTATGGGTATTGAGCCACAATACACTCTGATTGAAGAGTTGGGCCTTTTCCATATCTGTTTTCGGCTATGATTCTAAACTGATACTCAGAGCCAGTCTTCAATCTTCCTGCCTTGATTTTGGTCCTTGCAAGGTTAGCAGATACAACCATCCAGTTAGTTGTGGACGTGTCTCTCTTTTCCACAATGTAGTTTTTGATGGTGCAACCACCATCATATTCTGGTGGGTTCCAGGAGATAGTTACACTGTCAGAAGTGACTTCCTCTACCTTAACTGGACCACCTGGCTGGCCAGGTTTGTCAAGAACAACGATGCCAATGTCTGCGGTTGTCTCTCCTGCTGTGTTGCTGAGAGTAATGAGATACTGTCCAACGTCATCTTTAGTCGCCTCTTTTATGTTGAGGTTCAGCATTGTATCTGTTGAACTAAAGTTTACTCTGGTAGTTCTCTTTAAAGGCTGACGATCCTTTACCCAGGAGACAGCTGCTTTGGGACGTGCAACAAATGGAACCTCCACTGTCAGTTCTTCTCCTGCCAACACACTGAATGTGTTGAATAACATTTTTGCAACAGGTGCAATCACAAGATCTTTTACAATCACAGGCACCCCGATTTGTCGTGGGTCACTTGTTCCCTTCTCATTTCTTGCTGCTACACGGAACATGTATTCTTCACCTGCATTAAGTCCACTAATTGTTGCTTCTGTTTCCTTTACAATCACAGCCTGGGTCCACTTATCATCACCCTTGGGCTGGATCTCAATGACATAACAGCCTACTCTGCTGCCACCATCATGCTCTGGCTTCTCCCAAGAAAGAGTGACACTGTTTTTTGTGACATCCTTAAGAGTGATTTTGCCAGGGGGCTGTGGTTTTTCAGACGCTTTAACTGATTCACCAGTCTCAATAGGTAAACCAATGCCATATTCATTCTCAGCCAAAACTCTGAAGTAATAGTTGCATCCTTCCAAGAGCTGGCCTACTGTGAAGTTGGTATGACAGCAGAGAGCATTGACTGTGGCATATGCTTTTCTTGTGGACTCGCGTTTTTCAACAATATAGTTCTTAACCTTAACTCCTCCATCATTGACTGGTGGATCCCAAGTCAGTGTGACAGCTTCATTTGTTACAGCAGAAATCTTCAGATTCTGTGGGGCACTTGGTGTATCAAGCACCCTGACTTGTACTGTAACTGTCTTGGAGCCAGAACTGTTTTCAACTGTAAGATTATACTTTCCACTGTCAAATCTATTGACATTTTCAATTACAAGTGATGTATATGATGTTGTGCTGTCAATGGTTGCCCTCTCAATAACTTCACCATCTCCTTTGGTCCATTTAGCCTCAGGATACGGTCTGCCTCTTATAGGCACAAAGAGTCTAAGTGAGCAGCAAGCTCTGAGATTGACAACTTTGCGGAGATCTGCATCCAAATCAAGTTCAGGTGGGAGGAGCCTGTCTTCTGCCTTGGCATTGTCAGGTACACATGCTGCCTCTCCAATTCCTTCACTGTTGACTGCAGAAATGTTGATCTTGTACTCCTGGTTCTCCTTCAGGTTAATGATGGTGAATGAGGTGGCAAGGAGACCTTCTTTGGGTGTCACAATGGTCCATTCCTCTTCCTCCTCTTTTCCAGATGGAATGCAGGTCTCTACAATGTAACCAGTGATGTCAGAGCCACCATCGTACACAGGTTTATTCCAGGCTACGGTAATTGAGGACTTAGTTGTGTCCAAGATTCTGGGGTTGCATGGAGCCCCTGGCATGTACAGTGCATCAGTTGCCTTGTAAAATGGACTGGAGACACTTGGTGCACTGATTCCAGCAGCATTCTCAGCATTTATTCTGAATTTATATTCATGTCCAACAACAAGGCCTGCTGCCTTGAACTGAAGATCTTTGACCTTCCTCTTGTTGCATTTGACCCAGCGAAGGCCAATTCTGTCTTTCCTTTCAATATTGTAGTTAGTGATTGGAGTTCCACCATCAATCTTGGGTGCTTGCCACATAACAACCATTGACTCTTTAGTGATAGCTGTCACCTCAGGATTCTCTGGAGGATCTGGAACTACATATGGGTTATCTGCAAATGTGGGTCCTGAGTCAAGAGACTCACCAATTCCATATTTGTTTACTGCCATAACTCTGAAAATGTATTCATTTCCTTTGAGCAATTTCGTCACCTTATATTGTGTAACTTGCAGGTCTGAAACCACATTGGTCCAAACCAGTCTGCTTGACTCACGCTTCTCAACCACATATCCTTCAATCTTGGCACCACCATCATCTGCAGGTGGAGCCCAGGTCAGTACAGAGCTATCAGCTGTGACATCAGATACCTTTAGAGGACCAACTGGTGGTCCAGGTCTATCAAGCACTTTAACGTTAAAGATGTGCTTAGCAAATCCACCAACATTAGTGGCAGTTAAAACAAATTCTCCTCCATCTGATCTGATAGAGTCCTTGTTGGTGAGTGTGGTTGTCAGTTCAGTGAATTTAACCTCCAGTTTCATTGTGTTCTCAACCTCCTTTCCATTTTTGGTCCAAACCATAGATGGTGTTGGTTGACCAGCAATGTCAGCATCAAGCTTGAAGGACTCTCCCGCCTTCAGTAGAACAACATCCTTAAAGATGGCATCAACCATAATGCGTGGCTCAATAATGTCATCTTTGCAGATAATGGGGTCTGAGGGCTCAGAAGGAATGCTTACTGCACCTGCCGAATTTCTGGCTATGACACGGAACTCATAGGAGGCATCCTGAGTCAGTCCACTGACAGTGAATGCTGTCTCAATGATGTTGGTGAAGTTAGCTCTGTTCCAGCGACCAGTAGGCAGCTCCTTCTTCTCCACAGTGTAGCCAGTGATTTTGAATCCGCCATCATACTCAGGCTTTGTCCACTGAATAGTGATGATATTCTTGTTGACAAATATTGGTATAGGCTGGCCAGGTGGGTCTATAGGGTCCAAGGCCAGTATAGCTTCTGAAGCCTTACTGGGCTTACCAATTCCAGCCATGTTTTCAGCAATAACACGGAATTCATAGGCAACCCCATCTTCAAGCCCATTGGATTTAAAGATATTTCCTTTCACAAGACCCTTGCTGATCTTGTGCCACACAATGCTGCTTCTTTCTTTCCTCTCAACATGATAACCAATTACTTCATTTCCACCATCAGAGACAGGCTCATTCCAGCCAATTGTTATAGAGTCCTTGGTAAATGCAACAACATTAGGAGTACCAGGAGGGCCAGGGACTTTAAATGGATAGGCAGCCACCACTGCCTCTGAGGTGATGGGAGGTCCAACACCATATCTGTTCTTAGCCTTTACCCTGAACTGGTACTCGGACCCAGTGGTTAACCGGATGGCTTTGAACATGGTACGAATGAGAGCAGAAGACAGCTCTGTCCATGATTGGGAAGTGGTGTCTCTGATCTCAACCACATAATTATTGATTGGAACACCTCCGTCATTCTCAGGAGGGTCCCATGCAAAGACACAATAGGTACGGGATATCTCTACAATTTTAACTGGTCCCTTGGGTGGCCCAGGTACATCATGTACTTTGACAGTGATGTTATCTGTCACAGAACCAACAATGTTCTTTCCTGTTATGGTGTATACACCGCTGTCTGCTCTATTGCATTCATTGATGCTGAGGATAACAGTAGCAGAAGTAGTTTCCACATTACATCTCTGTGTGAGCTTCAGGGCTCCACTATCCTTCTGCCAAGAGATAGTTGGTCGAGGACGTCCCATAAATGGGATTTCAACCTTGATGTCATCTCCGGCCTTGGCAATAACAGTCTTCTTACACACACCCCGCAGATCAAACTCTGGCAGTGAAGTAGATTCCCTCACAGCAATGGATTTGCTCTCGCGTGGAGCACTTCTGCCTGACAGGTTGACAGCCATTACACGGAAAATATACTCCTCATTCTCATTTAGATTTTTGACGGTGAAATCCATTGTCTTGACTGTTGTGACGTGGGCCCACTGATCAGTTCCCTTCTTCTGGGCTTCCAGGACATATCCTGAAATTCTGCTTCCACCATCATGCTTGGGTTTGGTCCAAGCCAGGCTCACAGAATTCTTGGTGATATCAGTAGGAATAATACTGTCAGGAGGAGTTGGTGCCTGGGATGCACGAATTGGATCTGCAGTTTCAACTGCCTCACCAATGCCATACTCATTCTCGGCAGACACTCTGAAATAGTACTCACAGCCTTCACCCAGCTCACCAATTCTGACTGAAGTGTATTGGCAATTTGCAATAGCGGTAGCAAAAGCCTTGCGTGTTGATTCTCGCTTCTCAATTACATAGTTTGTGATTTTGGCTCCCCCGTCAATGAGAGGCATCTCCCACTGAAGAGTAATACTTTCCTTGTCAATCTTGAGTGGTTTTAGGTTAAGTGGCGGTCCAGGTGAATCCAGAACTCTCACGTGTATATCAGCACTCTTCTTTCCAGTCAAGTTTTCGAGGGTAAGCTCATATTTTCCTGCATCAACCCTTGAACTCTCCGGAATGATTAGCATTGTAAATGACTCAGTGCTGTCAATGACTGCACGTGGGACAGAACCACCCTCCTTGGTCCAGGTGACTGTAGGTGAAGGACGGCCCTTGATTGGCACAAATAGGCGAATGGAGCAGCCAGCCCTAACGACAAGGGTTCTTCTCAGCTCAACATCCAGCTCCAAACCTGGCTCAGCTGCACGCTCCACAATCTCAACTAGTTCCTGAGTCTCAGCAGGTTCACCTGCCCCCTTAGCATTTACAGCACTAATTCTGAAGTGGTATTTTGCACCAGCTTCCAGCCCGGGAACAACAAATTCAGTGATTCTAAGTGGTGATGAAGGGGTATCCTTAACCCATTCTTCTGATCCTTCCTTCTTGTGCTCAATCACATACCCAGTGACTTTAAGTCCACCATTATCAAGAGGTTTTCCCCAGTTCAGAGTGGCAGAGGTCTTTGTCGTGTCTGTGACTCTTGGATTGACTGGAGGTCCAGGCACATCTACCAGACATAAAAGAATTGGTTAGTGTCTTTCAAAATTGAACACAGCATTCTGTAAAATGGTTTCATTTCATTTAAGTATCTGAACATAATCAAATATATGTGGTGGTCAGTATGCTTTTCGCAGCTGACACACTTCTTTTACTTACAGACAGCAACTATTGTTCTGACGGGCATAGATGGTTCACTTGGCTCTCCAAAACCAGCTTTGTTCTCAGCAAGAACACGGAACTCATACTCCACGCCCTCAGTTAGACTAGTGACTTCATAGCTGAGCTCAGCAATGGATTTCTTGGAGGCCCTGACCCATATCATAGCCTTTTTCTCTTTCTTCTCAACACAGTAACCTATAATATCACTTCCTCCATCCTCAGTTGGTCTCCTCCAGGTCACAGTGGCCGAATGTCCGTCCACTTTTTCAACCTCGGGTTTGGATGGTGGACCAGGTGGACCTAAAAATATAGATAACAGAAAAAACATAAATATATCTTTGTAGTCTGTAATCAGAGATATTTTATCTATTACTTAAGCACAAATGCAGGATGAAAGATGCTCTGAAGAATATAAACTGTACATACCGAATCTATCAACCATCTTGACTGCCTCAGAGTGAGATGGCTCACTGGCACCATACTGGTTAACAGCAGAGACTCTGAAGAAGTACTCATTGCCCTGGATGAGCTTGTTGGCCACATAGTGACAGTCGATGACCTTCTCTTCCAGGATAGTCCAAAGCAGGCGACTGGTCTCCCTCTTCTCCAGGGTGTAATATTTGATTGGAGAGCCTCCATCCTCAGTAGGAGCTGTCCACGTAAGAGTGACTTTTTCAGAAGAGACACCATTGCATTCAATGGGCCCCGGAGTACCAGGAACATCCAGAACTTTGACCTTGACAGTTTCCTCCTTCACACCGAAGGGGTTGCTGGCAGTAATAATGTATTCTCCAGAGTCCTTCCTGCTGGCATATTTGATGGACAGAGTAGAGGATGTTGCAGTGGTCTCAATTTGAACAAGGTCAGAGGGTTTGAAGTACTTTCCTCCCTTTGACCAGCAGGAGGTTGGCCTAGGTTTGCCTAATATGCTTGTAGCGGTAATGACAATGGTATCACCAGCTCGGACAGTCAGACCCTCCATCACATGAGAATCAATAGTAATGGTTGGTGCCGCTGTTGGAGGAAATAAGAAACATTAAATCTATCATAAAGTATACCAAGTCTCTACCACAGTGTAATATTGTCTCACTGCAGGTTTGAACACTGTTTTTAAAAGCTCATCTCACCATATTCATCTCTGCAGATAATGGTATCGGTCTGTTCAGAGGGGGGGCTGAGAGCACCAGCAGAATTCTTTGCCCGGATCCTGAACTCATATTTGCAGCCCTCCTGCAGGTCGATGACAGTGAATGCAGGATCCACAACATTCACATTGTTGGCCTTGACCCAGATCTTAGACGGCAGGTCGCGCCTCTCAACAATGTAACCAGTCAGCCTGTGGCCACCATCGAACTGTGGCTCAGTCCACTGGAGGGTCACAGAGCTCCTGGTGATGCTGATCACATCAGGTTTACCAGGGGCATCTATGATAAGGATGTAAAATATGAATGCAGTGCTGTATCTTTGCATAATTAGTATTTTTTGTTATACTTGTTGCCACTCTCACACTTTTTACACCTACCAATGGGATCCAGGGCCACCTGTGGATCGGTGGGTGCACTCGGTCTTCCGATACCAGCCAGGTTGTTTGCCATGACCCTGAACTCGTACTCCAGGCCTTCAGTCAGCCCTGTTACCTTGTGTTCCCTCATCTTTAAGGGGGCTGTGCTCGCCCTCTTCCACAACATACTGTTCCGCTCTTTGAACTCAACATGGTAGCCTGAGCGTAGTACAAAAGGCAGAAAAGCAAAATCCATGTTAAGCTCATGTGACACAGAGATCATATTAATATCAACGAATCAGTGCAATAAAACGCTGACTGTACTTGTGATAGGAGATCCTCCCGTTTTCCTGGGGTCAGACCAGGACAGGTAAGCAGAGTTGTGACGCATGCTCATGATTTGAGGGGGAGCGGGAGCATCTGGAACATCTGTGGAAAAACAGTGATACAACAGTCAGAAAATTGAAGTTCAGCACATAAGCCTTATTAGTTTTTAAAATATACTGTAGGTTATAGTCACGTACTAAATGGATGTTTGGCAACAATGGGCTCAGACTTGAGTCCTTCTCCAACACCGTACTTGTTCTCAGCACAGACTCTGAAGATGTATTCTGTGTCCTCATGGAGACCGGTCACCCTCATGGTGTTGGTCTCCACAGTGGAGCACACATTCACCCACATATTGGTGATGGAGTCCCTCTTTTCCAAGATGTAGTTGGTGATCTCTGAGCCACCATCATCCTTGGGAACACCCCACTTCAGTGTAGCACCGTCGGCAGTAACATCTTTGAACTTAATGGGTCCAAGAGGGATGCCAGGTTTTCCCACCACCCTAAAAGACAACACATATTTAATACTATTTACCTTTATCACCTTTTTAAATACTGCCAGCATTGCATGGATACAACTGAAACTAACATTATGAGGAAAATATTCTTCATGTTGTATTACATGCCTTCGTACAATTTGATCCCTACCTAATAAAGATGGTGGACTCCTTGCTTCCAGCACTGTTCCTCAGGATGATGGTATACTTGGAAGCATCACTCCTCTGGCAGTCTCTGATCAGGAGGGTGGTGTTGACTGCAGAAGACTCTGCGCATACTCGGCCAGTGTCCGTCAGGTCCTCATCATCTCCCTTCTTCCAGGAGACTTTGGGCATAGGTTTTCCAATGATTGGGATCTTCAGGCGGACAGTGCTGCCCTCCTTGGCAATGTAGCACATGTTGGGAAGCTCCCTCAAATCACAGCTTGGATGAACTGCAGAAGGAAGGAAAGGGTATTAAAACTCTACCATGAAAACTTGACAAATTTTTGAATAGCTTTTTGTCTAAAAGTTTCAGAAATATGGGCACTTACTGATCTGGTCCTTGGTGACCACTGTCAGCTCCTTGGCAGAGCTCTCCCCTGAGTCATTAACAGCCTTGACTTTGTAAGTGTACTCTCTGCCCTCCACTAGGTCCTTGGCACTGTATTGCATATTTTTGGACCTCATTAGCTCCTTGTACTTGTCGTCACCATTAAGGACCTCCAGCACATAGCAGATAATGCGACTGCCACCATCAGTGAGGGGTTTCTTCCAGCTTAGAGTGCATGAATCCTTGGTAACCAGCAGGGTCTTGAAATCCATGACAGGCCCAGGCTCCTCTGACAAAGTAAAATATGAATGAAGTGAGTATGACATTTGCAAGAACAACAAACAAAGGCAAGCCAACCACATAGTCTGTTATCATCCAACCCACCTGTGGCTCTGACTGAATCGTCGGTCTCGCAGTACTCTCCACCACCGAGCTGGTTAACTGCTGACACTCTGAGGCAGTAGGATCGTCCAGCAACCAGGTCTGGCACCTTGAATGCTGTATTGGTGCAGTTGTTGGAAACAATGGACCAGGCCTTCCTTTCAGTATCACGCTTCTCCACAATGTAATGGGTGACTTCAGAGCCTCCATCAATCAGAGGAGCATCCCAGTAGATGGAAGAACTGTCCATGGATGTCTCCTTCACCACCAGGTTGGCTGGTGGTCCAGGAGTGTCTGGAGAAATTCAGCAACACAGTTTCTCTTAACATGTGATCATGAACCCCAATTCTTTTTCATTTATCAACTCATTCCTGTTTCTGATCCTGAGTCAATGGCTTTCCTTCACTCACCAAGAACCTTGACAACAATGGTGTACGTCTTCATGCCAGCCAAGCTCTCCAGGCTCAGAACGTATTTGCCAGCATCATATCTGTTTACGTTCTCAGCCATCAGCATGGTGTCAGTGTTTGTAGATTTGATGACGATTCCTTGCCGGTCCTTGAGGTTGGTGTTCATCTTGGCCCAGGTGATTTTGGGAGAAGGACGACCCTTGATGGTGGCCTGCAACCTCATGGTGGCACCGGCGCGCAGCTCCAGACCTTGCTTTAGCTCTGCACTCAGCTCTGCCTCGGGAGGAACTACATGAAAACACACAGAGGGCAGTTTTACATGTCACAGTGTGAGGACAGTCTCTCACCACCAAGCAGATTATGTTTTCCCCTGTCCTTTTTTGTTTTTTGTTTGTTTGTTGAACAGATTTCCAGTAAACTTGGTGGAAGGATGGAACATGGACCAAAAGAGAATCCATTAAATGTTGGTGTGGATCCAGACAAAAGGGAAATCCAGGAAATTTTTTCATTACTTTCTTTAACATTATGAGAATTTTCACATTTTAATTAATCTCCCAGAGAATAATTTGGTGGCGGGATGAGCTCTAATATTGTACATGTAAATAAAGAAAAGAGTACTGCTTTTTATGAACAATAAAAACAGGAAAATACTAAGCTGCAGAAAGTGGGACTGTGTGTTTCCGTCAGAATGGTGAGAAAACGACCAGTAACAACTGAAGACAGACTGGTTGGTCAGAACTTTGTCCTTCAACAAGATTCTGACCCAAAACATTAGAACAGAACCAGATTGTGGCTTCACATGATGAAGAGCAGCTCAGACTTAAACCTCGTGGAGCTGCGTTCAGGTGAATTGGACACAAAGTGGATCTACAGCAGCATTTGGGACCAATGTTCTAAACAAAGTTTGATTTCCACTGTAGAAAAATGTCAGGAGTGTATTCAGCTGCTGGATGCCTTCCAGTTTTTGATTGGATATATTTAAACTAGATGATTCCATCATTCCTTGTTTTTCAAGTCCCCACTTGTTAAATGTAATATCAGAAACACTAAGAAACGGAATTATGTAAATGTAACTGCTGGAAAAAGATTTAGGCAATTTCAGATTTTTGACTGGTGGCATAATTACACTGCTGTCCCAACAAATTCAAATAAAAGGAGTTTATGAAATCAAAATGACACATACCGACGATGACCTTGGCAACGTGTTTGCCGGGTACTTCAGCTGGCTCGCTGAAGCCCACCTTGTTGACGGCAGTGATGCGGCACTGGTACTCAGCCTTGTCAATGAGGTTCTGAATGACATAGTTGGTCTCCTGCAGGTTCCTGGGGACGTTGCAGCGGACCCAGTTTGTGGTGTCAGTTCTCTTGCACTCCACCAGGTATCCTATGATGGGGCTTCCACCGTTGTTGGCAGGGGCAGTCCAGGTGAGACTTATGGTGCTTTGGCTGGTGTCTGTCACACTTGGATTCACAACAGGACCAGGAGGAGCTGGGGAAGAGCATGTTAATCCAGTTTAGGTTACATATCTTGTCTCCTTGAATTATTTGAGTAACACTACATGTAATGTCGTTTTCAAATATAACTGCAACGTTTTCAAATGTCACGGGACTTACTGATGGGATTCTGTGCGGCGGTGGCAGCAGAGGGCTCGCTGGGTTTGCCAAGCCCTGCAACGTTAACGGCAATAACTCTGAACTCATACTCAGCTCCCTCTGTGAGACTCGTAACATCCAGGGTCCGTTCTGTAAGAGGCTTCCTGTTCAGCTTGTTCCAGTTCAACTCCTTCACTTGTTTCTTTTCCAGCATGTAGCCCAGGACAGTGGACTTTCCATCATCAGCAGGCTCCTTCCAGCTCACGGTCATACAATCTTTGGTCACATTGGTGATCACCGGGGCCTCGCAAGGGCCGGGGCAAGCTGTAAGTGAAACCGGAGCTGTTGTTTTTTTCATTGAAAATATATTTAAATATTAATATATTCAAGTTTGAAAATAAGAAACTAAGTCTGAATTCTGAGTGAGTCTCTGAGTGACAAAGAGCTTCAGATGTCGACAGTGAAGTGATGAGATACAGCTGCTGCTTGTTTTATTTCTGTTTCCATTTACATAATTTCTCCACTGCCACTGACGTTGTTGTGAAATGGGAGGACCCAGACAAAATGCTGCAAGTGACTTACTGAATGGGTTCTTGGCGATGACCGGACTAGTGATGAAGGGGTCTCCAACTCCCCACATGTTCTCAGCACGGATCCGGAACTGGTACTCGTGACCCTCGATCAGCTTCTCCACGTTATACTCAAGGACGTTACCCTTGATCTTGCTGGAGACCTGAGCCCAGTTAGCTCTGCTGGTCTCACGTTTGTCCACGATATAGCTGCTGATGGGGGCACCACCATCTTTCAAAGGTGGCTGCCAGGACAGCTTGATACTGGTGGCGAACACCTCAATGCATGTAGCGTGAGAAGGAGGGCCAGGCACATCTAAGGAGACAAAAAGAATCATGGAATATCAGCTGTTTGAACACTTTGCGTCTCTGGGTACATCGTGTAGAATACAACTTGTATCTTGTTAGAGTTTCAGAAGATGAAAGTACTCACCCAGAATGTTGACCTGGATCTCGGCAGTCTTGGAGCCGCTGGCGTTCTCAGCCAGGATAGTGTAAGTCCCTGTGTGCTCCTTAGTGACTTCTGTCATCTCCAGCTGGAAGTGATGCCTCTGCTGGGTGATGACCTGCCCTTCACCTGACTTCAGGCTGTCGTCACCTCTCCTCCAGGTCACTCTGGGCATGGGCTTGCCGAAAACGTCAGCCTCCAGGAGTACTGTGGTTCCAGCCTTGACCTTAAAACCTTTTTGCGTCCTGGCACTGAGCTCCACTCTTGGAGGAACTGTGTTTAATGTAGATGAGATAAATAAAAAGTTATGCTTAGGTCTGCGACAAACTCCTCTGTCCTTTCTATTTTCTTTCAGAATCAAAAAAATCTGGTTGTCAAGCTGAAAACACAAATCAACATTGTTATTACAGTGTGTGTTGTTGAATCAAAACCTCACCATTCTCTGCAGAGACAAGGACAGGGTCCGTGGGCTCAGAGGGTTTACTAATGTTGACAGCAGTTTTGGCAATGACTCTGAACTGGTACTGCAGTTCTCTCTCCAGACCAGTAACTGTATATTCCTCTCTCGGGACGTTCTGGCTGCTGGTGTTGCAGCGTATCCACGTGTCTCCTGGCACCCGCATGGCCTCAACATAGTAGCCAATGATCTTACTTCCGCCATCGTTCTTGGGACGGGTCCAAACCAGAGTGACAGAGTTCTTGGTTACATCCAGGATCTCAGGTTTACCTGGTGTGTCTGTGACACAAAGTGAAAATGAGGAGAGGTTAGGTAACAAGATTAAATGAATAAAAAAAAAAAGAAGATGGTTGCACAGGTGCTGGCAGCAAACATACCGACGGGTGTTCTGGCAGTGACAAAGTCGGTCTTCTTGCTCGGTTTACCCTGGCCTGCACGGTTGATGGCAGACACTCTGAAGGTGTATTCCAGGCCCTCGATGAGCCCAGCGCATGGGTACTCAGTGGTGCGGACCACCGTGTCATTGGCCTTCACCCACAAAAGGCTGTTCCTCTCCTTACGCTCAATGTAGTAACCTGTGATAGGACTGCCGCCGTCGTTCTCAGGCTTTTCCCAGGCTACAAACATACAGTCCTTGTTGGTCTTGTTGATGCAGCAGTTGAGGGGCTCGCTAGGAACATCTTGTGACAACAAAATAGACAAAATTAATTTTAAAACATGTAAACTTTAGACAAAAGCTTCTAGCATCTTAAAGGTTGGCCTGTACTGGAAAAATATTTAATTAAACGTACCGAAGGGGAACTTGGCAACCATCCTCTCGGACTGAATGGGGTCTGACACGCCAAAGCGGTTTTCAGCACGGATGCGGAAGGCGTACTCCTTTCCAGGAATGAGCTTTCCAAGCCTGCAACTGGTCTTTGCAGAGGAAGAGACGGCAGTTACCCAGTCACCTCGAGTCACGTCGCATTTCTCCACCACGTAGTTGGTGATGTTGCTGCCTCCATCCTCCAGTGGTTTGTTCCAGGACAGGGAACAGGCATCAGCGTCAATGTCGCTGATCTCCACAGGGCCCTCAGGTGGACCAGGGATGTCTGAAAACAGAGAAAAGTCATTTTCTCATTTGCTGAGTCCCGAAATTTATATTATTATAATTTTTCATTTTATCTTATTGCGGGTAACACTGACCTCTGATGATGATCTTCAGGGCCTGGACCACCTTTGCAGAGCTGTTCTCAGCCGCCAGACTGTACTCTCCACTGTCCGTCCTCGACACATCTTTGATGATCAGGACACACAGGTTGCCGGACTGGTGCACAGCCAGACGA
Organism: Scophthalmus maximus; assembly: GCF_022379125.1. Taxonomy (NCBI): domain Eukaryota; kingdom Metazoa; phylum Chordata; class Actinopteri; order Pleuronectiformes; family Scophthalmidae; genus Scophthalmus; species Scophthalmus maximus. The sequence continues at coordinate 399,794 of NC_061528.1, forward strand.
CTGGATGGAACGACTGTGTTCTCACCACGCAGCCACTTGCAGGTCGGGGAAGGTTTTCCGGAAACCAGAGCCTCCACTCTGAGCTTGGCTCCGGCTTTGGCGCTCACTGTCTCTGGCATGACAATCTTTGGTTCCACTGCAGGTTGGGACATGAGAATTTGACACACTATTTAGGGAAGCTGAGAGCAGGTGCTGAGTCATGAGAGAGCTAGACAAAACAAGACAATTGAACTGTTGGCCAATCGTATTCTGACAAAACAACTTACACATCTGTTCCTTGATCTCAACCGGCTCCCTCGTCTCCGTGAACATGCTCATGCCCATGATGTTCTTGGCAGCCACTCTGAACTTGTACATCTTGCCCTCCTTCAGTCCACTGATGCTGATTGTCAAACCTTTCACTGTCGTGTAGGCATTCCACAATTCCTTTTCAGGTTCTTCCTTCTCTGTTTCCTCTTCCACTGGAGGTGGAGGCGGAGGTGGAGGGGGAGCCTCCTCTCCTTCTGCAACCTGCGGCAATTTGAGCATCATAGATTAATGACTCATACCACATTTAGTCAAAAAAGAGAAAGGAGCTTGCATTGAAAAATGATCTGAGACCATAGATATTTGTAAAATGGCTGCCAGGGGAAGGTATTCGGTTCACATGACAAACCTCCACAGGTGCAGGAGGTGGTGGAGGAGGTTTGACCTCAATGTACTCAATCACATAACCATCGATCTTGGCACCACCGTCCCTTGCGGGCCTCAACCAGCCGACTGTGGCGCTGTTCTTAGTGAGCTCAAGAACCTCAATCTTTTCACAAGGATCTGGCTTGCCTGAAATAAAGAAATCAGTCAGGTGTTTTCAAGTGTTTCTGATGACTGATGAATAAGAAAAGAGACAACAGAGCACAGTGGGTGGCTGTGATCTGCGTACGAGCTCTCAGGTCTCATTGTGTGATGAAGAGATGGTACGTACTGACAGGATCCGAGGCCAGGTAGGAGGTGGGTGTCACTCTGGGAACACCTGAGCCATACTCATTGACAGCTGTGACTCTGAAGTAGTATTCAGTTCCCGGCATCAGGCCGCTGACTTTAAAGGGAATTTTATCCACCTCAACCTCTGCCTTCACAGTTGCCCATGTTTTGCGGTCAATCTGGCGCTTCTCAATGATGTAATGCGTGACATCACTGCCACCGTTGTTCTCTGTAGGACTCCAGGTCAACATGGCTGACGTTTGTGTGATGTCGGTCACTTCCAGATTCATCACGGGTCCAGGAGTGTCTGTCAGAAACAAATACATTATGACATTTGTTTACTTATTTTTTGTGATTGAGCTGAAAATAGAACAATTTGGGATTGTTGACTGCAACAAAGCTGAAAGTGTCTTCTAGTTGGAATTACTCCAAGAAAACAGGGCTTACCTAGAACCTTCACACTGACAAACACAGCCTTCTCTCCAGCAGGGCTCTGCACAGTCAGGCAGTATTTTCCAGTGTCGTCACGTGTGCTGTCAGGAATGACCAGGAAGGTCATCGTGTCGATGATGTCAATTTTTCCCCTCCTGAACACGTTGTCAATACCCATTCTCTTCCAGGTTACCTTGGGAGCGGGCCTGCCTCTGATGGTGGCACACAGCCTGATGGGACAGCCAGCTCTTACTGTCAGTCCCTGCTTCAGGTTGGCATCCAAATCAATCTCTGGTGCCTCTGTTGGTAAAAACAGTTTAGGTGTCAGCTTGATATCATCGTCACAGACATTCCAAGTCTGATTTCAATAAAAAAGCAATGAAACTTTGATAAAGTCCTCACCTAGAATCTCCTTGGGGATGACAGCACCCTCCAGGTCGCAGGACGGGCTCATTCCCACCTGGTTCTGAGCAGACACTCTGAATTCATACACAAGCTTCTCATCCAGACTTGTGACTGTGAACTCACACACAACCAGCTGAGCTGCTACGTTGCACCTCTTCCAACCATCATCTCCTTTCTTGGCAGCTCCCTCTGCCCTCATCTCCACAACATAGCCAATGATGGGAGCTCCACCATCGGATAGAGGCTTGGTCCAGCCAACGGTGACACTTGACTTGGTGCTGTCCAGGACCTTCATGTTGGTGGGAGGTGCAGGAGGCTCTGTAAGAAGATATGAGGGTGTAATAATATGAAGTCATGAAGTTTGTCCCTAGCAAAACCACATGAACTACATTTTTATTGAATATTAAAATAATGTCAGCATTATTTTTGGTTACATACCAACTACATCCTTGGCAGTGACGGCACGTGAATGCTTGCTTGGGCTGCCGATGCCAATTTCATTCACAGCCTTGACTCTGTACTGGTAGTCATGGAGAGGCAGGAGTCCGGTAACTGTGAAACGAGTTGCAGGGACTGGATCTTTGTTTACAGGAGACCACCTAATGGCATGCTCCTCCCTCTTCTCTAATAGATAGCCTGTGATTGGCTTTCCTCCATCTTTCTCAGGCTCCGACCACTGCACACTCATCTCCTCCTTGGCAATCTTAGTGACTTCTGGTGCTTCAGGAGCATCAGGTACACTGAACTGGGTGCCGGCAACAAAGCTCTCACTCTGCACTGCAGGACCAGGACCCATTTTATTCTCAGCACGAACTCTGAAGATATACTCATTACCCTCAACAAGGCGAGTAACTTTCGCTTTGTTCGTAATGACAGCATTGGAGTGAACTGACCAGATTCCCTTCTTGGTCTCACATTTCTCAATTATGTAATTGTAGATATCACAGCCACCATCATCCACTGGAATTTCCCAGGCCAGATGGCACCTGTCGTTGGTAATACCAGACACCTTGAGATCCGTGATAGGTCCAGGTCTATCCAGTACATTCACCTTGGCTTGAGCAGAACAGGTACCTGCACTGTTGGAGGCAGTGACAACATATTTGCCACTGTCAGTGCGCCTGGAGTTGGTAAACAGAAGTTTTGAGAAGTCAGCCCCAGTTTCCATCTGAAGCCTGGGGCCCTTCTTAATCTCCTCTGTGCTCTCATCCTTGGTCCATTTGACATCAGGCTGGGGTTTGCCCTTTACTGTTGCCTCAATTTGAATGGAGTCTCCTGCCTTGACAACGAGGGTTCCATCCAAATTAATCTTGATCTCAGGCTCAACAAGAAGTTCCTTAACAAGAACCTCAGGTGTGGCCACCCAGTTGCTCTCGCCTCCCTCATTCTTGGTCTGAACTCTAAACTGGTAGATCTGGTTTTCGACACATCTGTCAGCCATGAAGTAAGTCTCCTTTATGGCACCCTTGTGCAGCCTCTCCCATTCCTCAGCCTCCTTTGGTTTCTTCTCAATGTGATAACCTAGGTTACGGCTACCGCCATCATAGTCTGGCTTCTTCCACTTGAGGAAGCAGAAAGTCTTGCCAATCTCAGAAATATGGAAGTCAATGGGTTCGCCAGGCTTCTCAATTGGATCAACTGCTAGCACTGGCGTCTTGGTCTCAATAGGCAGACCAGCACCAATTTTGTTCTCTGCACTGACACGGAAGAAGTACTCACAGCCCTCAGTTAGGGGAGCCTTCATCTGGCGTTTGGTGCAGTCATTGGAGACCACTGTCCATCCTCTCTGGCTGGGCTGACGGCACTCAATAATGTACTGAGTGATCTCAGTGCCTCCGTTATCCTCCGGGTTCTCCCAGGACACCATGCATGATTTCTTGGTCACGTAAGACACTCTCAGGTTCAGGCAAGCTCCTGGTGTGTCCAGAACATTGACAATAATTGTGGCCTGTGCCTGTCCGCTACTGTTCTTGGCAACAATTGCATATTTACCATAGTCTGACCTGACTGCCTCATTGATGACCAGTTCACACAGAGGGTAGTTATTGTTCATTTCAGTGCGTTTATCCCTGGACAAGGCTCTGGCATCCTTAGTCCATGTGATCTCTGGATCCGGTCTGCCCTTCACCCTAGTGATCAAACTGATTATCTGACCTGCCCTGACTGTCAGGGAGTCACGGCAGGAAACGTCAACAACAACTTCAGGAGGCACCAGGATGTCCTTTGCCAAGATGGTCTGAGGAAGTTCCCTCGGTTCACTGTCTCCAACCTTGTTGGTGGCCCTGATGCGAATTCTGTACTCCATTCCTTCAGTGAGGCCTTGCACTCTGTAGGCACACATCTTGATGAGGTCCTTGTTGATTCTGTCCCATTGGGCAGATCCTGACTTCTGAGCCTCAATCACATAACCAAGAATGGGACTGCCACCATCTCGTGTGGGCTTGGTCCAGCAGATGTCAGCATAGGACTTACTCCAATCCTTCAGTTTAGGATTTCCAGGGGGACCAGGTTTGGTGATAGCACGAGTGGCCTTGATGGGGTAAGAGGGGGGAGAAGGCTCACTAATACCAGCAACATTCTCAGCAAACACTCTGAACTCATAGCTATTGCCTTCAAATAGGCCTGAGACTCTGTATCTGAGGTCCAGCACAGGAGTTTTGTTGACACGGATCCACTTTCCTGTCATTTCTCTGCGTTCAACCACATAGCCGCTGATAGGGCTTCCGCCATCGTAGTCGGGTAGGCCCCATTCCACTGTCACAGCATTCTCTGTGATATCAGAACACTCTGGCGGGCCTGGTGGACCAGGAGGGTTGAACATGTGCTTAGCTATAGTGGGAGGACTCTCAAGCCCAGCACCAATACCGATCTTGTTCTCTGCACGGACACGGACAATGTACTCACGGCCCTTCTCCAGCCTGGACACTTTAGCCTTGGTGCTGGTGCCACTGGAGCTAACAACAGACCATGATTCCCATGGCTTCTTCACATCCTTCTTTTCCACCACATAGTTGGTGATTGGCGTGCCACCATCATCCTTTGGCGCCCTCCATTGAATCATCATGAAATCAGGGGTGACCTCCAAGATATTGATGGGTTCAATTGGTGGACCTGGAAGATCCAGCACAGTGACATGCAGGGCAACTGACTTGCTGCCTGCAGGATTAGCAACAGTGAGGATGTACTCTCCAGTGTCTCCTCTCTGGCATTCAGGTATACTGAGGATAGTTGAGGATCCGGTAGTCTCAATGTGATAGCGACCTTCTGATGCTACCTCTTTACCATCTGTCATCCATTTGGCAGTGGGATTGGGAATGCCTGTCATTTTGGCTGGAAGGGTAATAGTGCTGCCAGCTTTGAGAACAAGACCCTCAATAAGCTTCACATCAACTTCAATAGTTGGAGCCACTGAAAGAGAACAACACCATAACAATGTTAAAATGCTTTTTAGGCTTGTAAATGAAAACAGAGCCAACATACATAGTAAAACACAACTTCCTAAGAATCGTTTGAATTACATGTCTTCTCCTGGCAGGTGACGGGGACGCTGGTGTCAGGACGGCTCACACCAATGGCGTTTTGAGCCTTGACCCTAAAGCGATAAGTTTTGCCCTCCACCAGACCGGTAACATGGGCGTGGTTGTTGCTCACGGTCTTAAAGGTGACCCAGTCAGTCTGGCCCTCTTCCTGGTGCTCCACAATAAAGCCGGTGATTTCACTTCCACCAGTGCGGTCAGGCCACTCCCATGCCAACCACACCTCTGTCTTGTCTGCGTCTGTGTGGTGCAGGTTCTTGGGTGGGCCAGGAGGATCTGAGTCCAGGAAAGGATAGTTAAATGGTGATTATTGGTGAATTTGATGAACTGATTGAATTTTTTAGAGATGAATTGGCACAGAGTGAAAAAGACACACTGAATGACACTGTCGATAGCACACGAGAGGGAATCCTCGGACAACATAACATAGTTATTACTTTTACTCACAGAGTGGATCGACAGCCTTGATGGGAGACCTGATCGTCACAAAGTCGCTTCTGCCAAACTGGTTCTCGGCCGCCACCCTGAACAGGTACTGGATTCCTTCCATCAGGTACAAGGCCATCAGACTCAGCTTCTTATTGGCTGCAGAGACGGGAACCCACTGATCTGAGGCGACATCCTTCTTCTGCACGACATAGTGGGAGATGACAGCACCACCGTTGTCCTCAGGAGCCTTCCATGTCAGATAGGCCGTCTCGCTGGTCACTTCAGAGATCTGCAAGTCTCTGGGAGGAGAAGGTTTATCTGATGGAAACAAAAGTGTGTTAGAATAAAATTCACATACTGTAAAGGTCAATATATGACTGTCTTTCCGAAGCTGACCATGTCCCGTATTTGTGTTGTTTCACTTACTCAACACAAGCACGGCAACAGTTGCTGATTTTTTTCCAGCAACATTCTCCACAGTGATGGTGTAGTCGCCAGAGTCTGGGCGGGTGCACTTGGGAATGAAAACTTTGCTGTTGGTGGCAGTGATGGCGACGGTGAGGTGAGAAGGAACATCTCCATCGTTCTTCTTCCAGCTAACGGTGGGTGTCGGCACACCTTTGATAGTGGCACTCAGGGTGATGTCAGCGCCCAACATCGCCAGGTGGTCACGTGCCATGTTGGCGTCCAGCAGCAGATCGGGCGCCTCTGTGGACAAGAATGGGAAAAAAGTTACTAAATGTGGGCGATATACAAAGTATAATGGCTGCACATATTTCAAACAACATGACAGTGTCCCTGCTGTTGGAAAGAAGCATTATTCATCAGGTTTAAGTTTTTTCCTGGAATATTTCTCTTCTCCTTTTTCCATTAATTTATCTCTTCCAATACATCCCGTCTGTGAGATTTAAGTTCCTAATACATTTGTTCATATTTCTATTGAACTAACAGCATACAACAGGTTTTCTTATACTAATTCTTGTTTTCTGTATACATTCATGACATATGCAGTATAACTACACCGTTTGTTTTTATAATGCATGAATTCCTTTTAAACACTTACAGATCTACACGTTATTAATTTCATCTAACAGAGGAGAACTGCCTGCAGAAGAGGATTGTTTAGTGAAACTTTTGAAATAGAAAAAATACTTTTGGGCAAATGTTTTATGAAAAATTATTCTTTTCCTTTCCATGTTTGTTTCTTTTCATTTAAAACATCCTAATTGTGTTTGCTGTATTTGAACTTAAAACATTTAATATGGTTAATAATCTATTAATTAATTTGTAACATGTGATCAATCATTTTCGAAATACAATCACATATATATATTTATACATGAAATGAATTCTGCACAAAGTGTTGTAACAAATTAGGAACATTTTTCAAGGTAATTTTTCTCAAAACCCATCATGACAGGAAAAATGTTAAAAATATATTTGTGCTTCCAGATAAGAACGAGAGCTACGACGTGACCTCACCCAGTCTGTCGTGGACCTTGATGGGCTGTTTGACGTAGGCAGGATCAGATCTGCCGGCAGCGTTGACGGTGAAGATCCTGAAGGTGTATTCTTGTCCATCAGCCAGGCCCGTGGCCACATAGTGGAGGTCCGGGCACTGTTCGGGGGTGTCGTTGGCCTGAGTCCACTCCACAGCGCCGGGCTTCTGGTATTCCACTATGTAGCCAAATATCCGTCCCTTGCCGTCGTGGCGGGGCAGCTGCCACTTCAGGCTGACAGAGTCCTTGGTCTTATCGTAGGCCTCCGGTGTCACGGGAGGACTGGGGCGCACTGTGGATGGAAAATATGAAAATTAAATGTGGTCTTTGCGGTGGTAGAACAAAGAGACACGTGCAATATTTTAAATTCTAGTTGTCAAATTCTACATTTGTAGGATGTTTTTCCATTTAGTATTAAATTTGATTTTTAGATACCATTAGTTGTCCTGGATATTTTTTGTGTTTGTATAGTTTAACAGCCTTGAAGTAGGTTTAATATTGTACATTTTTATAAATATGTGTCTTGTCATCATATAATGGAATTCAATACAAATATGAAACAAGTATAAGTTTTTTGAGAACAAAATCAGTAATTTGGAAATAATAATCGTTTCTGTATGTGTCATGACACTGACCAATAGGATCTTTAGCGAGGATGGGTTTGGAGGGGACGCTCGGGTCTCCGGTTCCCAGCTCGTTCTCAGCCATCACCCTGAACTCGTATTCGCAGCCCTCCACGAGGTCCTGGACCCGGTACTGAGTCGCAGGGTACAGTGGGTCTCTGGTGGCTCTGGACCACCTCTTGGCTGTGGGCTCCTTCTTCTCCAGGATGTAGTTTGTAATGGGCCTCCCACCGTCACGAGGGCGGTTCCACAGCACCAGAGCGTTGGTGGCATACACCTCCCGGACCAGTGGCATCTCAGGGGCCTCAGGGACTCCTGCAGGGGCGGCACACGGACAACAACCAGGTTACCAAGGATTCTTTCAGGATCCAATCCCAACATAGAAAGAATATTTATGTAATCATGTTGTCTTTCCAATACACAGACCCAATTTTTGCTTTCTAAAGAATTCATCAAATTCAGGAATGTATTTGAAATGAATGTACGAGAGCTAAAGAGTAAACGTGTGTCAACAGAGAGTGGGCCAAACTTACTGAAGAGGTCTTTGGCTTTCATCTCCTCAGACTCCAGTGGGTCGCTGATGCCATACGTGTTCTCAGCAGAGATTCTCATGATGTACTCTTTGCCTTCTGTCAGCTTCGGGATCTGGGAGTAAAAAAACAGAATCATCAAACCCCTTCCTTCTGGTCAGACACAAACTTTTAGACTCCTGATGGGCAGATTTCACAAATGTCTAAAATGATCAGAACCCACCTTGCATATGGTTTTTGTATTGGCGGATGTCACCGTGGTCCAGGTGTCTCTGTTGACATCTCTTTTCTCGATTATGTAGTTGGACACGTCCACACCACCGCTGTCCAGAGGCGGCTTCCAGGAGATGACCATGAACTCCCTGTGCACCTCCTCAAACACCACAGGGCCAACAGGAGGGGTCGGACGGTCTGCAGGACAGAAAGAAACAATCTGTGATGTGGTCAACTGCTGTCTAATGTTGAAGCTTTGACTTGGGTCTGCTTCAGATGTAAACAGTGTACATGGACGGCTCAGATAGACGTGGTCTATTCTTAGAACCCTTCTATTTCTAATAAAAAGTTAAATTATGTTTTCTACAAACCGACAACCGTGATGTTGCTGACTCCTTTCCTGGATCCAGTGCTGTTCTCCACCACCACCACGTATCTGCCACTGTGCTCGCGCTCGGCCTTCATCAGGCCCAGTGACATGGCGGTCAGCGTGTTCTTGAACATGACGTGTTTGTCGGCCTTCAGCTCCTTGTCGTCTCGGTACCACATAATGGACGGAGAAGGTTTGCCGGTGTAGCGGCCCTGCAGCAGGCAGCTCTCACCCACACGGATAATGATCTTATCACGGAAGTCCAGCTCGATGGTCGGTGGCTCTGTGAGATTGGAAATGAAGACGAGTGTATTTTTTTCATCTGTAACCACTATATAAAAAACAAACACATCCATTATTGTTCAAAGCAATTAAACTTGTATGTTGAATGGGGAGATTCAATTTAAGCTATGTAATATGTGTGGCTTGTTTCTTTCAAATTATCTATCTGTTTCTGATGCAGATTCTGAACTCAAATGTTTCAGAAGAAACAAAGCAGCAGCATTTTCAGTCTCTGAAGGTCAATTTTCAAATGCACTAAAACCAATGGCTGTCAATCAATATCAAAACGGATTGAAATATACCAGACATCTGGTCCAGTAACTGAGAGCTCACCCAGTTCATTCTTGCAGGTGATTGGTTTGGTGCAGAATGACGGTTTGCTGGGTCCAACCTCGTTGGCGGCGAGGACTCTGAACTCGTAGGTGTCGCCCTCTCTCAGGCCGTCGTACGTGTATTTTCTCTCCATCAACGTCTCTTTCGTCAGCCTGGTGAACTTGTCTTTGCCGATCATTCGCGCCTCCAGGATGTACATGGTGATCTCTGAGCCACCGTCAAACTTGGGTGCCTTCCAGGTGATGCTGATCAAGTCCTTGGTGACCTTGGTGACCTCCAGCTCCTCTGGGCGGTCTGGGACACCTGACGGACACAAGGACACGCAAAGAGAATTGTTTTTATTTCTAAGGATCCAAACTTGTTTTTTTTAAGGGATTTAATGTTATTTTCTGTTCAAATGTTATTTACTTGTCTGCAAACAGAAACTGTTGGATATATTTTTGATGTCAGACTATAATACAGACAACGATGTGAGGAAAGAGAAGATAAAAAGAAAAAAAAAAAGAAAAATTACAAAACAAAGTTCATCTATCCCAAAACTTTATGTTCTTTGACTTCAAAATTTAGACTTTTGTCAGAAATCTGACTTCTTCTCAGACGTTTGTCTCTTTAAGATTCTTAAAATAAAGTTAAAATCTTTAATTCCCCGAAAATTTGGATTTTACTAATCATCTTCAAAACTTTGACTCTTTTTATCAACAAATTTTTTTCTTTGTCCCGAAAAATTATTTTCATCTAAATTCAGACTAAGACAGTAAAACAGTGTTTTGTTTCTTCCCAGTGAACTTCGACTGTTTCTCCGTCGTATTTCGACTCTTGTCTGAGGACGACCCTGGGATTCCGACATTGATCTGGGAATCGTCTCATCTTCATATCAGTGATAGGGGAGTTTCATTTTAAGATCAGATGGTTGTTCAACTAAACTCACTGATTGGTTCCTTGATCACAATTTCGGCTGCAGTCTGCATGAAGGGTCCGATGCCGATGGCGTTTTCCGCGGCCACTCTGAAGAAATAGGCCTTTCCGTAGGTGAGGTTGTGAGCCACGGCGTTCTGCCTGCTGGCGGTGTAGGAGAGCGGCGTCCAGGCCTTTCGCTCGGCTTCGCGCTTCTCAATGATGTAGTTGCTGATGGGAGAGCCGCCGTCGTTCTCAGGGAAGAACCAGTTGAGTTTACAGGAGTCGCTGCTCAGGTTCTCGGCGGTGAATGGGATACGAACGGGCCCGGGTACATCTGAGGGACGACACCATTCGGTTTAATAAGAACAAGTGACAAGTTTTCATTTGTTTTCATGTCAACGAATGTGTTATTTCTATGAAAACAGTATCTCACCCAGAACTTCCACAGTGACGTTCTTTGTCTTCTCGCCTCCGGCGTTCTTGGCGGTCAGCGTGTAGACGCCCAGGTGTTTCCTGGTGCAGGGTTTGATGACCAGAGACGAGCTGATGGCTGTAGTCTCCACTTTAGCCTCCAAGGGCAGAGCGGCTCCGTCTCTGCTCCAGGTCACTTCTGGGCTCGGCTGCCCCGACACGTAGGCGATGATTCGGATCACCCCGCCGGCGTGGACCACCATCCTCTCCTTCACCGAGGCGTCCAGGTCGACCTCCGGAGCGACTGAGGGTAAGGGGTTAGATTCAACGTTACAGAGTTCACAGTCTGCTCATTGATGAGAGAACGTTGGTTTGGACTTTGAGACCGACTCACTGGTTCTGTCGTTGATCTCCAGCACCTCTGGGACTTCGCCTGGCTCGCCGTTACCAGCAGCATTGAAGGCGATGACCCTGAATCTGTACTGACCACCAGTCTTCAGACCGGCAATCACAAAGCGGGTGCCGCGGATTTCAGTCTCCTTCACCTGAGAAACACAACGTTTGGTTCATGTGTTGATCGTCTTCTCTCTCACAAAAACTCTCGACATGAACCCAGAATTTTTTTATTCACTCTAGTTGGATTGGAGGATTCACATGAGTCTTAGTGTTCAAACTGAAGAGATGATGAAAACAGGAGATCTGTTGATTCTACTGATATAATAATAATAATAATAATAATAATAATAATAATAATAATAATAATAATAATAATAATAATAATAATAATGATGATAATAATAAAGACTTTTATTTTGTACCTTGACCCAGGCCTCGGTGCCCTCCTCCTTGTGCTCCACCCAGTAGCCCAGGATCTTGGAGCCTCCGTCCTTCAGGGGAGGGATCCACTCCAGGTCGACAGAAGACTTTGTCCAATCAGAGACCTTGGGGGTTGGAGGAGAGGGCGGGGCTACCGGAAGGACGACAGGTGGTTAATGTGTCACTGAGTTAAAAACATGAACTTGTTTGATTTCAGAATGTGACTCTTACAGATGGGGTCTCTGGCAAAGGTGGGGTCTGTGGGGGGGCTGGCGAGTCCAGGTCCAGCTGCGTTGATGGCGGTGACTCTGAACAGGTACTGAGACCCCTCGATGAGTCCGCTCACCACGAACGACTCGCCCATGCTCATTGGACGGATGGGGTCGCGGGTGACGCGGGTCCAGCGTTTGCCTGTGGTCTCTTTACGCTCCAGCCAGTAGCCAGTGATGGGGGTCCCGCCGTCGTCCTCAGGCTCCTCCCAGTTCACCGTCATTGCGTCCATGGTTACGTTGGTGACCGTCGGCTTCTCACACTGACCAGGGATGGCTGCGGACAAGAAGTACCACAGGTTAGAGGACAGGACGTACCACAGGTTAGAGGACAGGAAGTACCACAGGTTAGATAGATAGATATTTGTCTTCTGAGGCATCCGGTGACATCAGCTGTTCTGCTTTCACATCAACCTGACAGCGTCCAACTCACCAATGCTCAAGTCAACACGTGAATGAGTGAACACTGAATCACATGCTCGACGTTAGTTCATCGACTCACTGTAGATGTTGCGGGCGACCTCAGGTGTACTGTCCAGCGGCTCTCCGACTCCGTACTTGTTCTGAGCCATGATGCGGAACACATACTCGTGTCCCTCCATCAGGTTCTCCACCGTCCAGATCCGCTCTTTGGGTTCGCTGGTGACGATCACCCAGGTGTTTCTGCTCACCACCCGCCTCCAGATCACGTAGTTTGTGAGCTTGGAGCCACCGTCGTCCTTCGGCGGCAGCCAGGAGAGCGTGATCCTCTCGGCTCCGATCTCCTCAAACTTGATGGGAGCAGAGGGAGCACCGGGTCGGCCTGGAGAACCGACGACAGGTCAGAGACCGAACTCAGTAGTATTAGTATAGTATATATTAGTATAATAATTGAGAATAAATCAGTTGATCTTGTTTTCGTACCGAGCACGTTGAGCCTCATTTCCTTCGAGGCCTTGCCGAAGCTGTTGGACGCCACCAGCGTGTAGAGGCCGGTGTCGGGACGTTTGCCCTGCTGGATGAGCAGTGTGCAGCTGTCGTCCGAAACAATCTTGTTGATGTGCTCGTCGTACTGAACCTCCATCTTGTCATCGGGCTTGAGGGACGGAGCTTTGTACCAGGTGAGCGTGGGGAACGGACAGCCTCGGACCTTGGCCACGATGCTGATGTCGCTGCCCTGCTCGGCCTCCATGAACTCCTTCAGCTCGATGGACGGAGCGCCTGAACACCAACGAGAACATCAGATCGTTTTCCTCATTTAACTCTTAACATTTGAAGCCTGGAGGTTTTAAAATAAACTGTGGGAAGAAAAGTGATGATTAATGTCCCATGATGCAACTCTCTGTAGTGCCACACTCACAGGTCTGGTCCTGGATGACGATGGGTCCGACGGTGGAAGAGGGTCGGCTTGCTCCAGCCTCGTTGTACGCCACCACCCTGAACTCGTACTCGTCTCCCTCCGTCAGATCCTCCACCTTGAAGCTGGTGGTGTCCACGTCTCGTCTGTTACACCTGCAGCGAAGAGACGGATCCAAACATCTGACTCAGAACAACACAACAACACTGTTTACTCTCAAACATCTGTTCTGACATAGCTCATGTTACAAGATGGCTCCACACATTGGGACCAGGTTCCAGACCCTGGCCTGACTCTGTGACCTGGTTCACAGCTGGTGTGAGTTACCTCCTCCACGATTCCTTCTGGGCGCTGCTGGCCTCCCAGCAGAGCAGGTCGACGCTGTAGTGGGTCACAGGTGAACCGCCGTCATTCTTTGGAGCCTTCCAGGTCAAAGTCACGGTGCCCTTCCTCACGCTCTGGATCTTCAACCTGGTCGGAGGATCGGGAGGATCTGCGGACACGTGGACAGTTTGAATCTAAACGGACTCATATCAGGACGAACCATCTGTGGTCCCCTGACTGAAGATTATCTTTCTTTATAATGTGAATGTGACGTCATAGTAAAGGGAGGAAACATACGGATGGGATCTTTGGCTTTGGTTCCTTCGCTGGTCTCTGCAAACGTGCTGAACCCGAAGCGGTTCTCAGCACGAATGCGGAACAGGTACTCCTCTCCGGCTATCAGGTCTGGAACCACGAGAGACTGAGAAGCACAAGCTGGGTTTACCTGAAACAACACGACCAGAGACCAGTGTTAGTCATCGACAGGCGTGCAGCTCGGGGGGTGTTGTACTGTCAGTGTGGAGTCGCACCTTGGTCCAGGCTTTGCCCACCACCGTCTTCTTCTCGATGAAGTAGCTCTTCACCCTGTCACCTCCGTCACACTCGGGGGCTTTCCAGGTGAGTCTGCAGGTTCCCCTCGTCACGTCGCTTACCTTCAGGTCTCTGGGGGGTCCAGGCAGGTCTATGGATCCACAACGCCAGAATTTAAGGACGAGATGACGGAATCCTTTAACCTTCTCCTGTCCTCTCTTATTACCGAGTACCAGTCTCATGAGAACGTCTTTGTACATTTGGAACACGTGACTAATACAATTTTTACGTACCGAGCACGTTGACTCTGACTTTTACGACCTTGTGACCTGCGGGACTCTCAGCGTTGATGATGTATCGGCCGCTGTGGTTCAGTTTGCTCTCTGGGATCACGACCTCCCAGGTCGTGTCAGTGGAGTGGATCTGAGGGAAGACACATGTTTATATATTCAAATCAAATTGTTTCATCTTGACAGTTGGTGAGGACTGAGTTGAGACAGATTTCAGTCTGAGATGATTCACTTGATGTTCTAACGAAGCCTAAGATGCTCATGTGCAGTTGAAACAAAGACTGATAGACGTGTCAGACCTCGGAGTCGACGGGCAACGTGTGGAGCTCGTTCTTCTTCTCCGTCTCGGCCGTTCCGTCGAAGGTCCAGGTGACTTTGGGAACGGGTCGTCCGGAGATGGTGGCGGGAATCCTGATGATTGTTCCCGCTCTGCAGTTCATCAGGTCATGAGCGCTCAGATCCAGACTCACAGTCGGTTCAACTGCAGAACAGACACACGAGAAATGTCTCGTTTTAAACCGACGTGATCTGATTTGAGTTTATTTGTGTGAACACAAAGACGACGGTTTGAGGACCACATTCACGAAAAACACAGACACATCACAAGACACAGATCTACTCCGCAGAATGAATGAGATCATCAAATGAGGATGAATAAGATGACATCATCTGCGTAGACGTATCTATATGCAGATTCAATATCAGTGCCATTAGTTCTGATCCCTGTGGGACACCTTCCAACATTACGACGCGGCTCTTACTCAGGATGTCCTGGACCAAGATGTCACCACTCTTGGCGGGTTCCGAGTTGCCGGCGGCATTCACGGCATAGATCCTGAACTTGCACTTTTTGCCCTCCTTCAGGTCGGGGACGGTGATTTCGGTGGACGGGTGCAGCTTGTCGTTGGGATTCACCCTCCTCCAATCAGGAGATCCCTCTTCGTGGACCTCGATGATGTAACCCTTGACGGGACTCCCACCGTCTCTGTCCGGTGGACTCCAACCGAGAGTGATGCTGCTCTTGGTCTTGTCTTTGACCTCAGGGGCTCCGGGTGAGCTGGGGGGGTCTGAGGGAGGAGCACAGAGAGGTCAAAAGTCAGAACAACAAAATCTTCCAAACTGTCGATCACATGATCACATTTATGAATAACATTACCCTCATGAAGGTCTGAGGACCAGATGTGCTATGTAAAGTACATATGACTGGAGACTCTTACTGCACGGGTCCATGGTGAAGCGGCACTCGGTGGACTCGCTGGGTGGTCCGATTCCTGCAGCATTGGAAGCTGCGATCCTGAACTGGTACTCGGTTCCCTCAATGAGTCTAAGCACGGTGTACTGCAGACCCTTCACCGCCGGCTTGGTGACCGGGGCTCGGTTGACGCGACCCCAGTACACGGCGCCGCGCTCCCTCTTCTCCAGCCAGTATCCCTGGATGGTGGAGCCGCCATTCTCCAGAGGAGGATCCCAGGTCAGAGTCATGGTGGTCGCTGTGGCGGCGATGATTTTGGGGTTACGCGGTGGTCCCGGCAGGCCGAAGGGATCCCTCAGCTGGACCTTCTCTGAGTCGCAGCCGTCGCTGACACCATACTTGTTCTCAGCTTTGATCCTGAACTGGTATGCACCGTTCATGTCCAGCTTGTAGACCTGATGGAGCAGAACACGAGGATTATTGGTTTTTAATTCCATACTGAAAACTACTTTACAGGAAACTCCTGGGAAAATGAATGAGATAAAGTATGAACACAGATCACATGAGATCAATGTTAATCTGTAGAATCTGAACAATCTGAATTCTTTAACGTTGTCTTTGTGTTTTGCATTTTAAATGAATTCTCATGTTTCCAGTTGGGTTGACAGTTGAACTCAGAGTCTGGACGAGTCACATTGTGCAAATGAACCAATCGCAGCACAGCTTCTTCATGACCTTGACTCACCCCGTATCTCCTGTCGATCAGGTGGATGGTGAGAACTTCAAAGTCAGATTTCTTCTTGCTGGCGTCTCGGCGCTCCAGGATGTAGTTGGTGATCTCGCTGCCACCGTTGTCCTCGGGTGCGTCCCAGGTCAGGTAGCACGAGTCCGCCTTGATATCTGCGACAACGATGTTCCTCGGAGGAAGAGGACGGTCTGAAAATTGTAGGTTTGGATTATTATTCATTATGTTTCAGACATTTTATGTTTCATTTGACTGAGCAACGGAGAAAAGAAACCTTGACAAGGAAACTGTTCTTACCAAGGATCTCAACACTGACGACATGCTGAGCTTTGCCAAAGCAGTTTTCAGCCACCAGCTTGTAGTTGCCCTTGTCTTGCCTGATGGTTTCTGGGATTGCGATCTTTGTCGTCAGAGACGTCCGGTTAACCTGAAAATTAAAAGCGTTTAGTTCGTCGTCTGCTTCTCGAACAGACCCGATGTTCTCACTATTCCTTGAGCCAAAAGTAAAGTCTGTCTCATGGACGGCACAACATTCTATAGATCAGTAGAAGCAACATAACAGACAGAGAGTTTTAGGTTTGTCCTTTTTAAAGTTTGGTTCAGTTCATGATCTGACGAATCACTTCTCACCTCCTCAGTCTCCATCGTCATTTTCTCTCCATCAGGCTTCTCGATCACCACGTCGTCCTTCATCCATTGGACGGTCGGCAGAGGAAGTCCCTTCACCTCCGCTGGGATGTCAATGGCCGAGCCTTTCTTCACGATGATGGTGTTCCTCTTGAAGAACTTCAGGATTGTGATAACAGGAGCAACTGTGGAAAACAAGCGTTTGTTACTCAGACTCACAGAAGTTCAACCAGACATGTTTCACTTTAACATCAAGGTCTGAAGAGCGAGTTTCATACTCTCGTCGTCCTGAATCTTGGCCGTGATTGGCTTGGATGGATCTCCGTCCCCAACCTCGTTCACAGCTTTGACACGGAACTGGTAATCCTGGTTCTCCGAGAGGTTCTCGATGGTTCCGCAGCACTCGGTGAAGATCTTGCGGTTGGCCACTTCGAACTCGGTTCCGTCGGACCTCATCTTCTCCACGTAGTACCCTCTGATGGGGCTGCCGCCGTCGGTGCGTGGCGGCTGCCAGGCCAGCGTGATGCCGGTCTTACATCTGTCAGTGTAGTGCAACTTCACGGGTTCAGACGGAGTACCTGGGACATCGTCAGGGGGTTTGGTCAAAACTGGACAATTCTTTTAGCAACATTACCTAGAATCTCGGCAACATGACATATGTTGGAGGGTTTACCTTTAGCATCCTCGGCCAGGATCGGTCCCAGGTCAGCTGGAGCTCCGTCACCGTATTTGTTCCTCGCGATGACCCTGAAGTCGTATTCCTCTCCGGCAAGCAGGCCCTGGACGTCACACTTACAGGACGCCGTCTCGATGGGCTGGCGGAAAAGTTTCATCTTGGTATCTTTCCTCAGCACCTCGTAGCCAAAGATGTCGCTGCCGCCGTTGTCTAAGGGGTCGGACCAGGTGAGGATGATGTTCTTTTTGGTTACCAGGACTGTCTTCAGGTCAACCACCGGTCCAGGGACGTCTACACAAACACAAACAAGAGTTTCTTTAAGTTCCTCTAATATGGTGAAGATTCACCTGGTTCATCTTGTTTAAACCAGTATCATCTGTTTGTTAACTACAACCTCTCATGACAATAACCACAGCCCAGTTTTCCCAACATTTTTATTCCGTGAGTTTGCTCCAGTCGACCTTCAGTTGGTTCTTAAGTTTCTAAAACTAATATCAGAAAAGTTTTATCCAGAAAACACGGTCGTATGAATGGATGCTGGGATGTATTTCTGTAACACTGACCCATGACGTCCACTCTGGTCTCAGCGATCTTGGTCCCGCTGCTGTTGGTGCCAGAGATCTGGTACTTCCCGTGATCCGCCCTGATGGCCTTCTTGATGAACAGAGTGCTGTTCTTGCCCTCCGTCTCCACGATTATTCTCTCTTTGTCGACTTCGGCCTCATCCTTGGCCCACTTGATCTCTGGCTGGGGTCGGCCCGTCACTATGGCAGGAAGCTTTAGAGGCTCACCAGCCTTGATGAAGACGCCGTTCTTCACGGAGTCGTCAAAGTCCACAGCGGGAGGTTCTGAACAGAAAAGACAGCGAGAACTGAAATACACTTCAACACCCAAGACAATTCCACGTGCACTGAACGCATCATCTCGTGGTCCACATTTCCAGCTCGGTCCGGTTCTCACCTTCAGGGTCTTTGACAGTGACGGGTTCGGTAACTC
Organism: Scophthalmus maximus; assembly: GCF_022379125.1. Classification (NCBI taxonomy): domain Eukaryota; kingdom Metazoa; phylum Chordata; class Actinopteri; order Pleuronectiformes; family Scophthalmidae; genus Scophthalmus; species Scophthalmus maximus. The sequence continues at coordinate 418,516 of NC_061528.1, forward strand.
CAGGAGCACCGGGACCGGCGTCGTTGACGGCAACGACTCTGATGTAATAATCTGCTCCCTCCGTCAGGCCCGTCACAGTGTACGTCAGATCTTTACACCTGTACTCTGTGCTCCGGGTCCAGTCCTTCTCTCCGGCCAGAACCTGTGACCCAGAGAGGTTAGTGTCGCGGGTTGAGGTCAACAACTAAAGTCAAAGTCAAAGTGAACTTTATTGTTAATCAAAACAATGCAACAGTCTTCACACAGAGGATTCAAATTGCGTTTCCCCATACTCCAAATGTGCAGTTATATATAACAAACAACATATAACAACAACAACATATAAAAATTCTCTTTTGCTCATTGTCAGATGACAGAGAAAAACAGATGCAGATGATCTAGTGATTCAAAATGTAATGTTCTGTACCTTCTCAACGTGGTATCCCAGGATGTCTCCTCCACCGTTGTACAGTGGGGGCTTCCAGGCCACAATGACAGAGTCCTTCCCAGTGTCCACGATCCTTGGACTGGGGGGGCCAGGGGGCACTGAGGGGGAGCAGAGACAAAATTAACTCTGTAATGTCACATGATAAAAAAAGTTTGCGTTTAGCTGCATCTATTCTCGCTTCTTCCTTCCAGAACTCGTCATCTGATGAAAACTTACGGATGGCGTCCATGGTGAGCGTGCGCTCGGAGGGCTCGCTGAAGGGTCCGGGTCCGGCCAGGTTCTCAGCGCACACCCTGAAGATGTAGGTGAGCCCCTCCATCAGGCCGCTGACCTTCACCTCCAGGGAGTTGAGGAGCACTCGGTTCACTCGGGTCCAGTGTTTGCTGTTCACCTCCTTCCTCTCGATCCAGTAGCCCAGGATCGGGCTGCCGTTGTCCTTTGGCTCGTGCCAGGAGATCCGGGCGGTGCTCGCCGTTACCTCGTGGACTCTGGGGGTGTTGGGAGCGTCGGGAGGATCTGAGGGGGGAGAACAAAACACACTTCATACATGAACAGAACGGGGGGAAGGGATTTGACATTCATTATCTCTTACAGGTGGGGCCAAAGTGAAAAGAAAATCCATTCAACCATCATCTAAACCGCTTTATCCGCTAATATGTGTTATTATATATATGTTATTTTTCTTTAATTACTTCAAGTGAAAAAAAAAATTGGTTAATTTACGAATAAATGTTCACATTCAGAATTATATGTGGAACTTTAAATAGTCAAAAATGTGCAAATTCAAATATGAATTAAAGTAATTTCTGATAGCTACTGTAATCAAATAGGGTGATGAAAAACATAATTTACTTTAGTGGGTTTTGGACATTTTAGACAATCTCCTTTTTCTTGTGATAGTTACAAATTGGATTAAACTTTTTTTAAATATACAAATTATCTGTGTGTATACGTGGATAAAAAAAAATCTGTTTTAGGATTGTTATCGTATTTATTTTATGTGGTCTTATGTACCTGAGCTTCCTCAGCTGATATGAACTTCCCATTTATTGATTTTTTGATGCCTTTACTTACTGAACTGGTTCTTGGCGACCAGTGGCTCGGAGACGCACGGCGGCCCGCAGCCGAACTTGTTCTCGGCAGTGACTCTGAAGATGTACTCCTTCCCCTCGATGAGTTTGGTGATGGGGCAGGTGGTGCCCTTCAGGGTGGAGGTGACGGTGATCCAGTCGACCCCGTCGTTCTTGTTGTCCTTCTTCTCCAGGATGTAGTTCAGGATCTCACTGCCGCCGTCGTCCTCCGGAGCCTCCCAGTTACAGATGACTGACGTGTTTCTGATGTCGTCGAAAGTGAAGTTGATCGGAACTCCGGGTTTGTCTGCGTCAGGGCAACAACAGTAAAGTTAGTTGATTGAAACTGAGGAGCTCATATGAGCTGCAGGTTCATTTCTCAGGGTAGAAACTCAAGACGAGTTATAAGCTTGTGTCTCACCAAGGACGTTGACGAAGCAGGAAGCCGTGGCGACGCCGTGAGTGTTCTCCACCTTGATAGTGAAGTTTCCGTGGTCGACTCTGATTGCCTCGCGGATCATCAGCGCAGACTGTCCCTTCTTGGTCTGATCCAGACCCAGACGCTCACGCATCGGAGTCACAAAGACCTCCTCCGCTTCTGGAACCTGAAAGGACCAAAGTCAAAATGAGAACATGTAGGAACACATCAGGACTCTCAGACACCTCTGTGAGGTCTCAGACCTTGGACTTGGTCTTCTTCTTCTTGACCAAAGGAACAATCTTCTTGGTCGGCTCTTTGGTGATGTCCTCGTCGTTCCTCAGCCAGGTGACTTTGGGGTATGGGGACCCAGAGATGTAGGCGTCAATACGAATCTCCTCACCCTTCTTAATGCACAGACCGGACTGCACATGGGTATGGAGCGTGACTTTGGGTTTATCTGAAAATGGAAGAGAGTTTTGAAATTCAGCAAGTTAGCATTCAATGTTTGAAGCTAAATACACTTAGTTAGTGAATGATCTTGAAGCAGTTTTTCGTACCGACGGGGTCGGCGGCCTTGACGAGCTGCGTGCTGCGTGAGGGCTCGCTGACTCCAGCAGCGTTCTCAGCTCGGACCCTGAACTGATACTCCACGTCCTCCTTCAGGCCCATCACCACGTGGGACAGACCAGGAACCAAGCTCGGTGTGACCCTCTCGTAGCGGTCACCGTCCTTCTCGATCTTCTCCACGATGTAGCCCTGGATGGGGCAGCCACCGTCGTAGTCTGGAGCCTTCCATGTTACTGTGATGGACTTGGATGTTGGGTCTTGAGCTTCCACCTGGAGGGGGGGGTCTGGTTTCTCTGTTGAATCGAAAGGGGCCACAGACAGTAAATATCTGAACCACCAGGTTTACTACAATCCTAGATTATATATAAGTGCAGTCGTTTTGGTTGATCTGATCTCATGACTAACTGATAAATATTTAAAGTATTGAATTGATTTGGAAATAAGACAATGGATAACTTACAGAGCGTGAACAGTGTGAGGCTAATATCAGGATGCTAACAAGCTCATGATGTCAGTAGAGATCAAGCCTGTGACTTACGTTTGATTTCCTCAGTGCGGACCGGGTTGCGTAGCTCCAGATATTCTCCAGCTCCGACCTTGTTGACGGCCTTCACCCTGAAGTAGTACTCACAGTTGATGAACAGGTCTTTGACAGTGGAAGTCAGGACATTCTCCCCGGACATTACAGGCATGTATGTCTTCTTGGAGACCTCGCGGCGCTCCAGAGTGTAGCTGACGATGGGGGTGTTGCCGTCATCCTCAGGGGCTTCCCAACTGATCTTGCAGGAGTTCTTAGTGACGTCGCTGGAGGTGATGTCTTTACACTGACCAGGGAGTCCTGCAGGGTTCAGAGAGGAACAACAATATGTTAGAGGAAGGCTGCTGCTACAGTGAGAGTTTCAGAAATACTAATGTCACGAATTCTCCAAAAACTGATCTGAAACCAAACGAGATTGTGGGAAACTAACGTTTGGACTTCTTAACTACACACGTACAAAACATGTGAACAAAGCACAATGTCATAGTTCCAGGGAACTTGTACATGGAGGACATCCTACCGATGACTTTGACGTTGACGGTTCCGGTGGCGGCTCCCAGGCTGTTCTCCAGGGTGATGGTGTATGTGCTGGCATCAGCACGTGTGCACTTGAGTAGCTCCAGGTGAGCGCTGTTCATCTCCACGGTCATGGAGAGTCGGTCGTCGGCCTTACACTCCACCGTGTCCTTCTGCCACACCATTTTGGGCGTTGGGATCGCCCTGTAGGGGATGTTCAGGTGCAGCTTCTCGCCCTCCACCACAACCACGTCCTGTGCCTCCAAATCCATAATGGGAGCACCTTGGGGAGAGGACAGGATTGTTATTTAGGGTTAATGTTCAGATTTTCAATTGGGTCATTTCAATGAACAGAGAAGTGCGGTTGCTTACAGTCTGGATCTTTGGTGAAGACCTTGTCAGAGATTTCGGATGGATCGCTGACGCCAATGGAGTTGATGGCACGAACTCGGATGACGTACTTCTTCTCTGGTTTGATTCCATCGTCGATCCTGAAGTTGAGCTCTTTGATGGGTCTGTTGTTGACCCGGAGCCATTTCAGTTCCGGACGGGCCTCTGCCACCTCCACGTGGTAACCGGTGATCGGGCAGCCGCCGTCCTTCACTGGAGGCTTCCAGGAAACGTTGATGTGCACCCTGCTGGCGTCGGGCACAGTCACCTCGAGAGGAGGAGATGGAGCACCTGGAGAGAGGAAAACATCGGTTCACACATCTGGAATGTGTCTACTGCCATATACTGATACCGTTGGAGAAACATTGCATTTCCTGCAGATATCCGAGTCTCTTACTGGTTGGATCCTCGATCGTTAGGACCATGGTGGGTTCGCTCGGATCTCCAACTCCGGCCTCGTTCTCAGCTCTGACCTGGAACTGAACCTCTGACCCTTCGTCCACATCCGTCACCTTGAACTGTGTCTGTTTGTCTGGAGTCTTGCAGCATTTCAACCAACGAGTTCCCACCTTCTCTTTCTTCTCAATCACGTACCTGGAAAGCAAAGGACGAACTTGTTAAATAGTTTTACTATAAAAGCAAATAAGAACTGTTTATAGATATTTTTTAAAAGGAGTAGTTTCACAGCGAGACAAGAGAATATGCTTCGTTCAATATGATCTCATCTCAGTTTCTACAATAAGCTCCTTGTCTCACAATGATCTACACAGTGGTTTCACAACAGTCTGTTGTCTTACTTGGTTATGGGTCTTCCACCATTGCTCTTGGGAGCTTCCCATTTCAGCTCCACATGTCTCTTGGAGACCTCCACCACTGTCAGGGCATAAGGAGGTCCAGGAGTGGCTGCAGAGAACATGACAAACATTAACATGCATCTTACACAGGTTGACTTCATTATTGATCTCTGTATTTGGATCAGGATTATCAACATTAACATTCACAAAGGTTTGATGAATAATCAATGAGCTGTCACTGTCAACAAACACATCAGCTCTAAACTTTTTATGAACACTGAACTGAACACTGAAACACAACACTGAGTAAATCTTCAGATATAAAAACATTGACACATAACTGTACGTACTGAAGGTGTCCTTGGCGAGCACAGCATCCTCCATTTCACAGAATTCACTTGTCCCGACGGCGTTCTCAGCAGCAACGCGGAACACATACAGCGAGCCCTCGTTGAGAGGAGTCACGGTGTACTTGAGCTCCTTGACCGTGGTGTCGACCGCCTGCCAGGCCTTCCGCCTTACATCCCTCTTCTCAACCACGTAGTTTGTGATGGGGGAGCCTCCGTCGCTGCTGGGCGCCTGCCACTTCAGGTCAGCGCTGACCTTGGTGATGTTGGTCACCTCCAGCCACTGAGGAGCTGACGGAGGGTCTGTAGAACAGAAGACAAGAAGTATTGGCTCTTCAACTCTTATTGACCATGAGCAATCCTACAACCTTCAACCTTTACACATTGTAAATCCAGAGGTTCTTTACAGTCTTAGCTATGTGGTGCCCTCTAGTGGAATTATGCTCACAATGCATCTGGTTGTCTACATGAACACTAAGAGGTAAGTACATGTCCGGCCTAAGCTGAACTTACAGAGTCTCTCCTTGCAGACCACGGGGTCACTGGGCTCGCTCGGTTCGCTCTCGCCGGCCTTGTTGACGGCCTTGACTCTGAAAGAGTACTCCTGTTTCTCCATCAGACCCTGCAACTGGTGCTCGGTCTGAGGAACGTCTTCTGCGATCTGGATCCATTCCTCACTTCCAGTCTTCTGGAACTCAATGATGTAGCCTTCGATCTTAGCGCCCCCGTCGTGCTCCGGTCGGGTCCACGCCAGCAGGGCAGTGGTCTTGCCAATTTCCCTGATGAAAGGTTTGCCAGGAGCCCATGGTGGATCTGAAGAAGAGTGTGATGTTATTATAATAATTCCAAGTTCTTTTACTCGATCCAATTAACTCCCAATCGGGACATGTGACGTACCAATGGGGTCTTTGATGAGGACAGGATCGGTCTCGACACTCGGTTTTCCAGGTCCAGCCAGATTCTCAGCCAGAACACGGAAGCGGTACTTCTTCTTGGTGGCGAGTCCCTTCACCCTGCAGCCCCCAACAAAGAAAGTCAGAAAGAATATTCAACACTGTCTTCAAAATTTCTTAATCTTGACACTTGTGATAAAAATTTACCTAAATGTCGTGTCCTTGATGGGCAGTTTGTTGCATCTGATCCACTTGTCGTTCTCTTGATCGAACTTCTCAATCCAGTACCCAGTGATTGGACTGCCGCCGTCCTCGTCTGGCTCGAACCAGGTCAGAGTCACAGCGTCCTTGGTGACGTCAGAGGGAGTGACTCTGGTCGGAGCACCGGGAGGATCTGAACCAGAGGGAAAATAATAACATCTGTCATTGGATATTCACATTTCAATGTGGTTTTTGATAGATTGTTAGATCAAAGCATAAAACTACTCACCAAAGGAATACTTTGCAATGATCGGTACGTGCTCTGCAGGTGCACCGATTCCATACTGGTTCTCAGCACTGACCCTGAAGACGTACTCCTTCATCGCGGTGAGCTTGCAGGCATTGAAGGTGGTGTATTTCACCGTTGCCGACAGTTTGACCCACTCCTCTTTATCTGTCAGACGACTCTCTACGATGTAGTTGGTGATGGCTGAGCCGCCATCATCTCTGGGAGGGTTCCAGGCCATGACGCAGGATTCGTTGGTGATCTCAGAGATATCGAAGGCAGCCGGAGGTCCAGGTTTATCTGGAGAGAAATGGACACAATGTGAACATGACTCAAAACACGCAGCTTGATAAAATTAGAAGCTTTGAGACACCAGTTAAAACAACCTGGACACTGAGCTTAATGTAACTAATTATGATTGTCTAGTGTTTATGGTTTGTTTGACTCTACATCCAACAACAACATGTGTTAAACTGATGAGAGGAATTCTCCCTTGATATGATTTCAGATGGCTCCAGTAACAGGCTGACAGGCTACAGGCTAACATGCTTACAGCTAGCTAAAACTTGAAGGCAACAACTGGTCCTAGTCCAAGTCCTATACTAGTTAGTATTTCCCTTCTCGACGCAAGATAACATCCAGGTCACATGATAAATATGAATTTTGACCGTACCCAGGATGTTCACGTCGATGGTGGCGGTGGCGCGTCCACAGGTGTTGACTGCCTCGATGATGTAGGTGGCAGTGTCTCCTCTGGTGGTGTCGGCGATGGAGAGCTTGGAGTGTCCCGGCTGGGTGTCGATGGTGATGCGGTTGTCGGCCCGCAGGACCAGGTCGGCCTTGGTCCACTTAATGCGGGGATCGGGCTTTCCTTTGACATCTGCAGGAAGCTCGATCTTGGTCCCGGCCCTGGCGGTCAGACCGGCCAGCAACTTCACGTCCAGCTGGATCTCTGGCGGTTCTGTAGGAATTATAAAGGATTCAGTTATTTCTACTTACAATCTAATGATTTTTTGTCCCCATCAAATAATTCATAATCCTTATGCCATTACTCCGATCCAGTTCGATAACATCAGTGAATCAGTATGAAGAAGCCAAAGGTTCTCTTAGTACAAATGTGTAGAAAAAGAACAATGCTCCTCCCGTCCAGCAGCATCAGGTCTGGATGTGTGAGGACCCGTTTACCTTTAGCGTCCACAGCCTGGATCTCGTCAGTGGCCCTGCAGGGTCGACTGGCTCCCAGCTTGTTGAAAGCTCTGATTCTGTAGGCGTACCACTGACCCTCGATCAGGCCGGTCACCTGGAACCTGAGGGCACCAAACAGACATTATAAACAGCTGTCCCAAAATAAAGGACACTGTTAACCAGGGAGACACTCAGCATTTGCAGAAATCACTAGAGTTCACTTTGATAAACAGTGTTCAGAGACAAACTGTGGAGACATACTTGAGTTCGGGGATGGGCTCGCCGCAGGGTTCCCACTTGTCGGTGCCACGCTGACACTTGTCCACCACGTAGCCTTTGATGTGGGCACCGCCGTCGTACTTTGGAGGCTCCCAGGACAGGAAGATGGTCTTGGCTGTCTTGTCGCGCCACTTCAGGTTCTCGGGAGGATCAGGTACAGCTGTGAAAAAATAACCATAACGTTCAGTGAGATTCTGGATATTTGTAAAATATCAGATCAATATATATCAGGTGAAGGCTTTATCCACGAAAACTTTAACTCTAACGCAGACGCCTGAAGACTCACTGGCAGGTGAGGAGACGTTAACGGGCTCGTCGATGTACGCCGGCTCTCCAGGGCCACACTTGTTGCAGGCGATGACACTGAACAGATATTCCTTCCCTTCGATCACGTCTGTCACAGTGTGTTCCAGGTCCAGGACGCCACCAGCCACCTGGAAACAACAACAACAACACGGTCAGGAGACGCTGCAAAGACCTTGAACGTGGCCTCGTCCAGGTCTTTGTCTGTCTGTCTGTCTGTCTGTCTGTCTCTCTGTCTCTCTGTGTCTGTCTGTCTGTCTGTCTGTCTGTCTCTCTCTGTGTCTGTCTGTCTCTCTGTCTCTGGTGAATCTTAATAAACACTGTTTTTAAAAATCAAATCTCTGTGTCTGTCTGTCTGTCCGTCTGTCTCTCTCTGTGTCTGTCTGTCTGTCTGTCTGCCTGTCCGTCTGTCTGTCTTGTTGTCTGTCCGTCTGTCTGTCTCGTTGTCTGTCCGTCTGTCTGTCTCTCTGTGTCTGTCTGTCTGTCTCTCTCTGTCTGTCTCTCTGTGTCTGTCTCTCTCTGTCCCTCTCTTTGTGTGTCTGTCTGTCTGTCTGTCCGTCTGTCTGTCTCGTTGTCTGTCCGTCTGTCTGTCTCTCTGTGTCTGTCTCTCTCTGTCTGTCTGTCTGTCTTTGTCTGTCTCTCTCTGTCTGTCTGTGTGTCTGTCTGTCTCTCTGTCTGTCTCTCTGTCTGTGTGTCTGTCTGTCTGTCTGTCTATCTGTCTCTCTGACGAACCTTGGCCCAGGTCTTGCGGGACACTTCTCTCTTCTCGATCTGATAGTGGCTGACCGGACTTCCTCCGTCGTGCTCCGGCACCTCCCACATCAGGTGGACATGCTGTCGGGTCACCTCGGCCACCTTGAAGTCCTTGGGAGCACTGGGGCATGCTGGGAAAAAATGGTGAAGAAGAAGTTAAAAATTTTGTTCACCAAAAGTCAAAACAAACAAAAAAAGACTTTATTTCATATTGTATCATTTCTTCTTGCTGCTCAGGCTGGTGGTTGGCTGGAAGCTTTACCCAGAATGCATTTTGTGAGAGGCTGAGCACCTCCTGAAAATTAGTCTTGAGGTAACAGAGTCAATCTTCATCCCATATCTGCTGTCGTGGCACAGAGTGATGACATGTATAGATGATTGATCGTTACCGATGACGTTGACCTCGATGTCCCCGGACACGGAGGAGACGTCATTCTCCAGCTGCAGGCTGTAGATGCCTTTGTCCGGACGGACGCTCGGCATCACCATCAGCTCCGTGTACGTGGGCTTCGTTACCATGGAGACGCGCTCGTCCGCCGTGGTCAGCTCCTTTTCTCCGAAGGTCCACTTGGGGACGGGGGTCGGGTACCCGGTGATTGGGACCCTGATGGTGAGGGGCTGAGGGACGATGACCTCCAGGCCTTTCCTGAAGGCGCTCAGGTCAAAGGTCGGGCCGACTGCAGAGAAAGAGATTTTATTGTTTTCTACAAAGTGTAATTTACTTTTTGGAGGCGTTATGATAACAAGGATTTCTGCAAAAAAGTTTTGTCTCTACGTTCCTCTGTAGATTCAGAGGAACGAGCTGTGACGCCCTTGGGCAGCTTCATCACTCATCCAACATTATTCACAATAATTGGAAAAGAAGTTGCTGTGAAACGACTCGACCGGCAGATCGACTGGAAATGTTTGTGATGTTTGTCCGTAGACATTTTCTGAGTTTGTGCTCAGTGATCAAGGCGACGGCAACATTTAAATTCAGTGTTAATATCTCCGTAATAAAAACTGCAGAGATTCGACCGTCGGTCTCGTACCGTGAGGGTCGTCAGCGAGCAGCGGTCCGAGCTGCTCGGCGGGATCCGAGACGCCGGCGGCGTTCTCAGCACAAACTCTGTAGAGGTACTTCTGACCCGGTTTCAACCCAGACAGCTGAAGAGAGAGAATAGATGAATTCAAACAAAGTGCTAACCACTGCACCACCGTGCCGCCCGGAGAAGAACCATCAGAATTAATCTGTCATGAAGAGGTTGAACTTGTACCCGGTAGGAGAGGTCCGGACACAGCCGGGCGTTGCAGCGGAGCCACTTGTTGGTGCCGTCGTCACACTTCTGGATGATGTAGCCAGTGATCATGCTGCCGCCGTTGCTGGCGGGCGTCTCCCAGGTCAGCGTGACTGCAGAACTGATCTGGTCGCTGTAGTTCAGGTTCAGCGGTGGGCTCGGCCTCTCTGCAGTCACAACACAGACGCTCCAATGAAATGACTTTGTTTGTTTCACGTGTTTCACATGGAACAAATGAACTGCTGGTTTAACTCACCGATGGGATCCATGATCTTGACGGGCTTCGTGGCCGCACTTGGCCTGCCGACGCCGGCCTTGTTCTCGGCGCGGACTCTGAAGATGTACTCCTTGTTTTCCACCACGTCATTCAACATGGCCGAGCGGTCGCTGGAACCGCAGACCATGGCCGCCTCCCACTTCACAGACGTCCTGTCACGGAGCTCGATCACGTAGGCGCTGATCTCGGAGCCGCCGTCAAACTTAGGAGACTCCCAGTTGATGGTGGCACCGAACTTGTTCACACTGGCGACTGCCACGTTTTCTGGAGCGTCGGGAACGTCTGATAGTTGAAAAGAAAAACGTTGAGAATTAGATTTGGATTAAAGTTTGGAGATGACATGTGAATATCAGTGGGAACTGTTGGTCGTAACTTACCAAACTTGCTCTTGGCTCGGACCGCGTCCTCGGTGGCGACCATGGGTCCACTGCCGACTCTGTTCCGGGCACAGACCCTGAACAGGTACATGGAGTCCTTCTGGAGGCCGCTGACGCAGTATTCTGGAGCGTCGGAACGGTCCGTTGCCTGAGTCCAGGTCTTACGCTTGATGTCGCGTCTTTCCACTATGTAAGCTACGATCTTGCTTCCACCATCGCTCTCGGGCTCCTCCCAGGCCAGACTGACCTCACCGTCCGAAGTGTCCACCACTCTCAGGTTCTTCACGGGTCCGGGGACGTCTGGAAACCACAGACATGATGTATGAAAACCCAGATACAGAATCCAGTTATCCAAACACCATCAGTAACCTGAGCCCCCAGACTCACCGATCACGTCCAGGTTGATGAACGCTTCTCCTTCACCATGCTTGTTCCTGACGACCACTCTGTACCGGCCCCGGTCGTCCTTGCTTGGGCACTTCAGACGGTACTCTGTCTTTTCGGCAGAGGTGTCGATGTTCTGGACGGGCAGACTGGTGCCCTCGAAGAACCACTCGGCATCGGCACGAGGGTAGGCGTCGTAGGGCACGCTCATGACGAAGGGCTTACCGGCGTCTGTCACCAGGTTCTGGTCGGTGGTTTTGATCTTGGGAACGGCTGAATGAGAGAAAACAAAGATCTTGTTTTTCACTGCGTCCTCCAGTTTCTCCTCAGAACACCATGTGGAAGTTTCTCTGTGACTCACCTGACAGCTCCAGCTTGGCCCTGGCGTCCTTGTCTTTGGCCACGATCCTGTACTCTCCCTGGTCTCGGGGTCGGATCTCACAGACCTGCAGTCTGTGGACTTTACCTTCGCTGATCATCTGGTACTTGTCTCCCTGGACGATGATCATGTTGTTCCTCATCCACTTCACCTCCACTCGGTCCTTGTTGATCTCCACCTCGAACACGATGTCCGAGCCCGGGGGTTCGAACGCGTCCTGAGGTGGTCTGACGATCTCCACCGGGGTCTCTGCGGGACAGAGTCATGATGTCACACGTTATAGATTCAATTCCTTTAAGAGTGTTTGAGAAGAAGAGACAAAGAGACGTAAAGAGTTTACCTTCCACGAAGAGTCTTGCTCTGGTTCTTCTCTCGTCTATGCCACAAGCATATTCACATTCGTCATCAGGTCTGCACACCTTGATGGTCAGTCTGCACACGTTCCCTTCCTTCGCCATGTGATATCTATGGAAACAATGAGTCCCAGCAGGAACCGGTAAGAACCTGAGAAATATACATATATATAAGACAAACCTTGAGTGATTGCGTGACGTTGCTCTGTGATACCTGGGTCCTTCTCTGATCTCTCGTCCGTTCCTGTACCACTTGACGGTCGCCTTCTCCTTGCTCAGCTTGCAGGTGAACTCGGCGTCCTCGAACTCGGTGATGGTCTGGTCTCTGAGCTGCGCCACGAAGTCCGTCGGCGCCTCGCTGATGATCAGCTCCGCCGCGCACTTGTCGTCTCCGACCACGGCCGTGTACTCGCCCTCGTCGTCCATGACGCAGTCCTTGACGGTCAGCGTGTGTTTGAGTCCGTCGGCTCTGTAGTTGATGCGCTTGCTGAACGTCAGCTCCTGGCCGGCCTTCATCCACCTCACCGTCACCTCGGGGCGGTTCACCTTGCAGGAGAAGCTGATGGTTTTCTTCTCCTGGGTTTCCACGTCCTCGATCGGCTCCATGAACTTCAGCTTCTCCTCTGTGGAGTTCAGGAAATGTCAACGACTCTCTGTAGTAATGTTGGTGTGACTGAACTGTTGAATCAGTTCTACTCTTTTACTTTTGGTTAAAAATGTTCTGAGCCCTTTAGATCAAACCTGTGAATGTCTTTCATAAAAATGGAGAACTTCACATTATTTACCTGCAACTTTGGCGCTGGCGGTGGACTTGGCCTGCTCTGCTCTGTGATTGGTCAGGCTTATGGTGTAGTTGGCCTCGTCGGATTTCTGCGCCTCCCGGATCCTCAGAGAGAAGACGTTGTCCCTCTGAGCCATCACGTACTTGCTGCTCTCGAATATTGTCTCCTCGTTCTTCAGCCACTTGGCCTTCGCTCCCTCTGCGTTCGTCTCGCAGTTGAACACAATCTCACTTCCTTCCTTCACCTCCGTGTCTTTGATCGGTGTGACGATCCTCAGTTTCTCTGTAGTTAAAACACAGACTCATGAGAAACGAACCTTCACTCTGGAATAACCCAAAGGAAAGAAAGAAAAGATTCTTACCGATCACACACAGATCAGCCGAGGCTTTAACGTCTCCAATGTGAGCGACGTATCCTCCCTCGTCCTTCAGCTCACAGTTCTTCACAATAAGAGCCCGTCTCTTTCCTTCACTGATGATGGTGAACTTGTCTCCGGCCTCCACCTCTTTGCCTCCTCTGAACCACTTCACCTCGTACGTTTCCTTCGAGACGGAACAGGCAAACTCAGCTTTCTCACCCTCCACCACTTCTTGGCTCTGAGGACGGGCGATGAACTCAGCCGCCAGTTCTGGTTGGAGGAGAGGAAAAGGAGAAAGAAGAGGAAGAAGAGGAGGGAGAGAAAGTTGGATGTGAGATGATGCGAGTTGGACGTGAGTCTCTCCTTCGACCTTCACATCAGTTCTGTTTTCTCACCGTTGAGTTTGAGCGTGGCCGACGTCTTGACAGCGGGACTCAGTCGGCAGTTGAACTCGCCGGCGTCCTCCATCTGCAGGTCCTGGATGATCAGGATCCTCTTGCGTCCGTCCATGATCTGCTCGTAGCGACCGCCCTCCGGCAGCTCCTCGTCGCCCCGGTACCAGGTGACGTCAGCGCCAGCCTTCGACACCTCGCAGATCATCTTCACGCTGTCCGTCTCTGTCCCCTCCACGTTGGACAGGTTCTTGGTGAACCTGGCTGCCTCCTCTGTAATGGAGCAGAGTGTCAGGAGGTGAAAAATGCTCCTCAGAAAAGAGCAGCCATTTTGTTTTGTGAAGTGTAAAGAATAAAACGGCGATGGTGTTTCTCACCGATGACGGTGAGTAGGCCCGAGGTCTTGGAGGTTCTGGCGTCACACTCGTACTCGGCCTCGTCGTCGAACACAGACTTGTGGACGACGAGGATCCTCTGAACTCCCTTAGCGATGATCTCGTACTTCTTTCCTTTCCTGATCTCGCTGCCGTCTTTGAACCATCGGACCTGACGAGAGAGAAATTAGATTTTTACCACAGATGGATCGTGGGACAGATCGACTGACGTGAGCGGCGGCTGATCGGGTCTGGTCTCACCTTGGCCGACTCGCGGGACACTTCACATTCAAACTTGGCAGATTCTTTCTCTCTGATCTCCACATCCTGCAGCGGCTTCGTGAACTCGACAAGAGGAGCTGTCGAACATGACACTGATGTAAAACACGGTTCAATCCGACAGACGTTTCATCTGGTTCATATTTATTTACATTAATAATAAACTATTAAAACCAATAAATCCTGAATTTTCATCAGTTTTTTTCTCTCTTGGCAGCAACAGAAGCTAAAAGCGCAAAGTTAGGATTTTTTCTAACAGAAGCTGACGAGGGAAAATACATTTTTTGAGACTAAAGAAATATTTTCACATAATTTAAATATGTTTTAATCAATGATAACATTTTGGAACTCACATCAAAGATGTTTGGCTTAACGTCACTACAGATTACTCACCTCATACACTGTAAAAGTTTAAAGTCTAATGTGAAAATATGTCCAATGGAAGCCCAATCATGTCCCGTACACAAACTTATGTAAAGTCAAACTAAAGATAAAAGCTTCTGTGTGTAATGACGTCATAAATGAAAAGTCTGTTAACACTTTATAACTAATCTTTACTAATTTTTTTGATTAAAATAAATATTTGAATCTTGTAGTAATTGTGTTTTTCTAAACTCCGAGCTGTTACAGGATCCACGTGACAGTAACTGTCGTCCTTACGTGTGACCTCCAGGAAACAGGAAGTCTTGAACTCCTTGGCGTCACACGTGTACATCTTGGCGTCGTCCGGGGAGCAGTCGTGGATGACCAGCGCCCTCTTGCAGCCGTCGACGATCAGGTCAAACTTCTTGGTCTTTCTGATCTCCTGTCCCTCTCTGAACCACTGCACCTCCGCGTTCTCTCTGGACACTTCACACTCCAGCGTGGCGACGGCCTCTTCCTCCACCGTCTGGTCCTCCAGAGGCTTCGTGAACTCCACCGCCGGCTCTGAATGCACACGAGAAGGAAACTCAGGTTACACAGGACATCAGCCGATGACCACAGACACAACTCGTGTTGGGGTCATCTCAGCCTGCGATGCGTCCACTGTCCCCGCTGTGTCCTCACCGTTGACGATGAGCTGAGCCAGAGTCTGGAAGTCTGTCGAGGTCAGTTTGACCTCGGCGGCTTCCGACAGCTTCACGTCTCTGATGGTCAAAGCGTGAACTCGACCCGCCACACGAGTCTTCACCTGCAGCGACGGGAAAATAATCATCAGCGTGCTCATCTACACACTACACTGTAAAAACATTTCCTAGATATTGATACATAAATGACTGTCGTTAGCTAGGGAGTGTCATGTGAATATGGTCAGAAAAACTGACAAAATATCAAATATTCACTTTTGAAAAGCAGATTTTTTTTTTGTCTTAAGTGTTTTATTTTCTATTTAATTTATTTTGTAAATTGAAATTAAAAAAATTATGAATGATTTTGGTCAACTATCAAAGTAGTTTTCATATAATTTATAATCAGTTGAGTGACTGATTACAATCCTACTGGAAGCCACTACAGTATAAATTATAATGGAACATACACGTGGGGGTCCACCGTGGCCCCAGGGCCCCTCATGGGGTGAACCATTAATCAAACAAACATGTTGTTGAAGTTGTTCTAGCGATGACGACTGCTCAGTCACTTAAATGTCACTGTTTTATTAGTAATCTTTTTTTCTGCTGTGGCGCAGTCGATTCAGACGTTCGACTTCAGAAACATGAAATATTTTCAGATAAAGTTTTGGGAGAAGCGTCGTGTGAAGAGTTAAATCTGGTCTGAGGGGGCGGAGTCAGCGATAAGAGCAGCTGCTGGTATCTCTGACTATTTTTAACTGCAGCAGAAACTCAACACAGTAAAACACTGTCATGTCACTTTCACGTTAAAAAAAACAATTGACATTTTATTCTGATACAATTACATATTGTAAATAAAAAAATTCATAAAAGCTCATCTGAAGTAACCTAAACCGACTCATGTTTGTGATTCCTCGTCACTTTTTATATAAATCAAAAATCCACACAATGCAAAAAAAAGTCCAGATTTAACTGAACCACTCGTTTATTGTATTTCTGTCATGAAGATGAATTTTTAACTTATGACGTCATACATTAAAATGTTTGCACTGCAAAAGTCTAAATTAAAATATTGTCTTTTTGCTTCCTGAAATCGATTTTCCTTCGATCAGAGGAATCAATCTGTGAGTTTTCTGTGAACAGATTCTGATGAAGTGACACAACTGGACTCACCCGGTCGCTGGCCTCCATCTTCTGTCCTCCCAGGAACCACTGCACCTCGATGCCTTCGTACGACAGCTCGCACTCGAAGGTCGCCGTCTCTCCGGCCGTCACCGTCACGTCGCTCAGAGGACGCATCAGGCCGATGGAGCGCGCTGAGGAACAGGGAGACGGAGGTTATAGTCTGAAGTTTGTGAGACAGGAGAAGTGAAGTGGTGACGATGCTCCACCAATCAGAGAGCAGCCGCTCACTTCAGATAAAGTCTGAAGAGCTGAAAATAACCAGCAGCAGCTGATTGGCTGGAGACATGTGACACTGGAATGTGACAGAAAAGGGTGGGACTTCCTGTCGATATGTCAGATGATGGAGAGGTGGAAGTTTTGGATGTTTGAGGAAACTACCAATTTACATGAACTGTTTATCTAGCTCCTTTTTTTATATGGAATGGATACATACATGTTATCTATATCCATGTGTTTATATATATATATATATAAATCAGAATGCGTTGGAAGCAGCTCTACTTCTTCAGACTGATTCAGGATCTGAGAGGAAACAGTCTCTTCACCTTTCACTCGAAGCTGAGCGTTGGACTTGGCGTTGGCAGCGGAGAAGTCGACGCCTCCTGCCATGTCCATACGGACATTGTACAGGATCAGCATGTGTCGCGTTCCATCCTCTTTGATCTCAACGTCCTGAAAGAAGAAAACAAGGACGTTTCATTCAAAACTCCAAACTCGTGTTGTTGTTCCTCCGGCTGCAGGTCGACGGATGAGCTGGACTCACCGGCGACTGGTGCAGAGCATCTCCCCTCAGCTTCCAGCTCCCGTGGACGTCTTCCTCTGAAATCTCCGTCTCGAACTTGGCCGTCTCCGTCTCCGTGATTTCGACACTGTACAGCGGACGGACCACCTTGATGTCGCGCTCTGCAGGGGAGGAAGAAATCAGTTCAACAACTCCTCCGACTCCATTTTTTATTGTGTTTTTGATACCGTGTGATGCTGTGCTGCTGTGACCATTGAATTTCCCTGAGCAGGATGAAAAAAGTTGTCTATTATTATTATTATTATTATTATTATTATTTCAGTGGATGAATCCGGTCCTTTGTGACACTGTGACCCGGGTCCACGTCTTCCAGACCAGACGAGCGTCTCGTACAGAAGAGTTAAGATTCTTCTACAGTGTAAAATTCAACGTGAACGCGAAGTATTCTGGACCGTTTAGTTCAAAAACCCTATTCAACAGGACGTAGAAAAATGGAGACTCACACGGAGGTCGGGTCCACCTCTTGGAACTATATTTAACTCATATATAAACATGGTTATGGACAATATATTCAACTTCTGTGAATAAGTTCTTCTGAATATTACACACTGTAGCTCTAACTGACGTTAACTCCTTCGTACCAACTTTCCCCTCGAGCACCTTCAGAGGTTTTTACCTTCGATGTTGAGGTTTGCGGTGGTTTTGTCGGAGCCGCAGTCGCAGGTGTACGCCCCGATGTTCGCCTTCTCCGCCTTCTTGACAGACAGGATGCGTTTCTTCCCGTCGGTGCTGATGGCCATGTTTTTGGACGGAGTGATCTCCTTCCCGTCCTTGAACCACTTGACGTCGGCGACGGCCTTGCTCAGCTCGCAGACCAGCTTCACCTCGTCCTTCTCCACGGCCGTGTAGTTCTGCAGCTTGGTGGTGAAATACAAGTCGCCCTCTGCAGGAAACAAGACGGTGAACGATGGTTTTAATCAGTTTCAGCCTTGACAGTGAATATTTCCATCGAACCAAACTCAAAATGCTGTTGCGGCGACACCGACCTATGACAGTGAGCATGGCGGTCACAGTCTTGTCCATGGCCTCCACTTTGATCATGGACGTGTCGTCGATGGTGACCTCCTTGAAGGCCAGCGTGTGGATCTTGCCCTGATCCGACATGTGCACCACCTTGCTGGGGAGCAGACGGACGTCGTTCTTGTACCAGGCCACGGAGATCTTGTCGTGGGAGAGTTCGAAACTGAACTCGGCCGTTTCACGCTCCTTCACCGTCACGTCCTTGATCGGTTTGACAAACTCCAGACGAATACCTGTCGCAGAAGAACATCCACACGTATCTTTAAAAGAAGAAACTCAAACTATACGACGTGAACTACAACCTGAACCTTGTCAGAGGTCAGAGTTCTACATGAGAACCGGGGGGTTACCCTGAATGGCCAGTTTGCCAGTCGTCCTCTTGTCCTCAGCCTCGAACATGTACTTGGCCTCGTCGTCGTACGCGGCCGACCGGATCGACAGAACGTACATGTTTCCCTCCTGCGTCATCTCGTACTTGTCATCACTCTGCAGCTCCTGTGAGCCCTTCAGCCAGCGGAAGCTCTTGGGCACCCTCGACACCTCCACCTCGAACCTCGCCTGGTCCTTCTCGTAGACCTGGACGTCGTTCAGCGGCGCCAGGAAGTTCAGAGGAAGTTCTGCAGGAACAACGAGAAGCAGTTTTACTGCAGTCGAGTCAAGTTCACAGACGATTCTGGTTCCTGACGAGTGTTTGAAAGTTTAACGTGAAGGAAAATGATTAGATACATTTTCTGTGAAGGAACTAATTTAGTTTACAGACTCATTTCTAGAAGCTTCTGGAAATGTTCTCAAGATACGAACAAGTACAGGCAGAAAAGACAAAGACGTGTTTTTATGTGATCGACAGTTGAAGATAAACTCTTCATCAGACGACCTCGCTGTCAGTTTTACCTTTGACCTTCAGGTTGGCAGAACATTTGGCGTTGGCGGCGGTGTACACCACCTCGCCCGTCATGGAGACTCTGCAGTTGTACAGGATCAGAGTGTGTTTGCCTCCCTCCTCAATGATGTCGATGTCCTGTGGAAACAGATCATGAACTATGAGTTATGTCTTCACATCAAAAAACCAATGAGATTAATGACGAGCAGACGACGACACTCACGGAGGAAGGACTGAGAACTTCTCCGTTCAGTTTCCACTGGCCGTGGACGTCGTCCTCAGAGATCTCCACCTCGAAACGAGCCGTCTCTCCGTCGAACAGCTCCACGCCGTAAACCGGCCGAACCACCTTGATGTCACGAGCTGGTGGAAACAAGAGGACCAGAGACACGTTTTCATCAAATATTGGACGTTGTTTCAAAGTTAAGATAATCTTTTTCAAAAATAATTGTAGATTTTTTCCTCAAAAGCTGCTACATGTCAGTTTCCTGTCAGACAGACAGATTACAATCCGTCATCCGAGCAGCAGAAGGGCCGGGGTTAGCTGTTAGCATGCTAACTTCAGTAGAAGAGTTAACGTTGGTGATGTTTTCACCTCTGGAAAGAAGTTGGTGAGTGAATCTGTTTGACTGATGACTAGACTGATGCTAATGCTAATGTTAGCTAACTTAATAAATATCTTTCTCACACAAGTTTTAATACGAGACGTGAAAGAAATTAAAATGACCTCAGAAAAAGAACACGAGAAAATCTGAATTTTGAAAAGAGAAACCTTTTTCTCAAAAATCCTTGTTTTTCTTGTCTGAGACTTTTCTTGAAAGTCGACTGACGGACGTTCCATCGTCTCCTCTGACACTGAAGGTTTGTTCCTGTGAGAGTCCGTTTACCTTCGATGTTGATGTTGGCTGAGGTCTTGTCCGTCCCACAGTCACATACGTATTTCCCTTTTTCGCTCTGCTGCACTTTCTTCAGGACCAGAGACCTGCGAGTCGCCTCCGACCTCATGACCACCGTCTTGGAGGCGACGATCTCCTTCTCGTCGTGATACCAGACGACGGGGACATCTTTGCTCAGCTCACAGTCCAGAGTCACTTCGTCTTTCTCTGTGGCCGTGTAGTCCTGCAACTTCACCACGAAGACGGCGTCGCCCTCTGGAACAGAACCGAGAGAGTCAGGACGTACAGTTCACGTCAGAGTCTTATGTTTATTACAGATGTTAGTTTGATAGTTTGGATCAGAAGTCAAGAGGCAAACCAGAATTGGAGAGAAATCTTCTCCCTCACATCATCACATGAATTCATTAATTTTAAATATGAAGTAAAACCAAGCACAGTGACGTGAACACATGTAGTAGAAGAAGAAAGACGTGTGTCGTTACCTATAACCGTCAGTTTTGCCATTGAGTATATCCCTATGGCCTCTGCCTTAATCTGGCAGGTATCGTCTAGAGTCAACGTCCTCATTTCGAGAGCGTGTCTCTTTCCTTCCACGTGTGTGAGAACCGAGCGGCTCACATGGAGTTTGACTTCGTTTCGGTACCAAACCACCGGCACGTTCTCGTGACTCAGCTCGAGCTCGAATCGCGCCGTGTTACCTTCTTTGACCTTTTGGTCCTGAAGCTGCTGCACAAACTTCAGCCTCATGCCTGGAATACATCAGGTCAGAGCTCAGACATGACGGTTCGACAGCCACAAACACAGAATGACAACACAGAGAAGAAGAAGAGCGATGGGAAGCGTGGGGTTCTGTCTGACACTTACCTTCCACCGCCAGCTGAGCGCTGGATCTCTGGCCCAACACTTCGATCGTGTACTGAGCCTCATCCTCAAACTCACAGCTGTTTATGATCAGCATGTGTTTCTTCCCATCGTCTATTATTTCATATTTGGGGCCGGGGGTGACGATCTCCGCCCCCCTGAACCACATGACCTTTGGCACATCCTTGGTGATGGTGCATTCAAATTTAGCCTGTTTCTTTTCAGGCACAGAAACGTCCTTCAGCGGGTCGACAAAGCCCATGTCGATCTCTGGGAGGTGCGAACAGTCGGGCAGTTATTGACAGAGACCATTTCTTACCCTCTGCGTTCTTCAGTTCCTCATTTTCCAAAGACCAAGAAATGCAGCAGCCAACAAAGGACAAGCAGAAACAACGTGTATACAAAGTCTGTGTGTGGAGGATTTGTACCTTTGACGGTGAGCATGGCGCTGGTGACGGCGTTCAGAGCCTGGTACGACACCTCGCCTGCCTGGTCCAGCTTGACGCTCTTCAGCGTGAGGAAACGTTTCCTGCCCTCAGCTTTGATGTCACAGGTCTGAAAAACAATGTCCAGACAAACTGTGAGGTGACACTGATATGTCTGACATCTCTCTGAGGAAAATAAACTTAAATACATTAGATGAATATAGATTTAATCAAACGTGATTTCAATCAGAAGAAATAAACCAGACGTTCACTCGATCTGACTCCACTTCCTGCTTTCTGTCATTTCTCATTTCTCTCTGCCCCCTCTTATTTGAGTGAAATGTTCTGAACCGTCAGTGTGAAGGCAGTTTACCGGGGTTCTGGTCAACACTTGGCCTCTCAGCTTCCATTCACCGGCCACGTCATCCTCAGATATTTCAGTATCAAAGTTGGCCTCTTCCTTCTCGACCACCTCCACGCTGGACAGAGGCTTCAGGATCTCAGCCTCACGCTCTGAAACCACAAACACGTTTTAGCTGTGTGGACACAAACCTGATGGTTTTCGATGTGATTGTCACACACTCACCTCCCAGTGTGAGCTTGGCAGTGTATCTGCGATCCTCCACCTGGATGGTGTAGTCCGACACGTCCTCTGGTTGGCAGTTGTTGATGCTCAGCGTCACGTCCTTTCCGTCTTTGTTGATCTCGACCTTGTCAGAAGGTGGAAGCTCCTCTTCTCCCTTGAACCACTTCCAGTTGGGAGTGTCCTTGAACAGCTCACACTTGAACGTGGCCTTGGACTTTGGTTTGACGTGCTGATCCCTCAGAGGTTTCACCAGCCAGTCTTTGATGATTTCTGAGGACAGAGAGTTCAGATTGTTGAGGACAGTTTTCTGACGACTCAATTGTTCGATCCATGTTTGTAATCTCTGCTCAAGGTGATGGGATGTTTTTAACTTGGGGGAAATGTTAATCTTAAATCTTTGACTTTGTAAACCAACCTCTCCATGGCAACTGCTATAGACTCACTTCAACAACCTTCCTCTGGCATTTATCACATCGTTTCCCTGTCACGTGTCAGTTTTTATGAATCAGACGAAATCTAAAGCTTTTCAAAATCTAAACGATGCGCGAAAAAAATGAGTCGGGGAAAGTTTGACTAGCAGCTGATTGAGTGTGTCGTGATGTGACAGTGTGAATGGTCTCAGCTCATCTCACCGATCACTTTGACATTTGTCGTGGTCTTGATGTCCTCCTGTCCGTCCACCTCACACGTGTAGGCGCCGGAGTCTTCGTCGGTGGCATTCTGAATGGTCACAGCGTGCTGCATACCGATGATGTTGATGGCCACTTTTCCAGCCTGTTTTTTCAGGAGTGCGCCGTTTCGCTTCCAGATCACGTCTCTCTCCTTGTTCAGCTCACAGGTCAGGTACATGGGCTGACTCTTCATACACGACGTCTCTGGTTCCAGCTCTTTCAACCATTTGACCGGCAGCTCTGCACAGACAGAAGAAGCGGTTTAAAAAGACAATAGAGTAAAGTGTTGGTATGATTAGAGGTTCGCCCACACTGGTGCCACGACCATACCTGATACCTGAGTGTGTTTACGGTTTGATGCCTACAAAAAGCTTATTATTCAATTCAGTCAAACTTCTTAAATTAGTGTTTGTATTGGATAAAAAAAATCCTGGTGAGTTTACCTTCAACAATGAGCTTGGCCGTACACGTAACTTCCTTGCCAGCGTTCTTGGCCACACAGGTATATTCACCAGTGTCGGACAGCTGGACGTCAATAATGGCCAACTTGCGATCTTTTCCATCAGACGTGAACTTGTGCTTGGGGTCCTCACGCAGGTTGCAGCCATCTTTCATCCATGAGGTGATGGCAGTGGAAGGTGAGACCTCACACTCAAACACAGCAGATGAACCGATGGACTCGGCCTCCTGCAACACGATGTCCTGAATCTTCTTGGTAAACTTCAGTGGGACGGCTTTCAGCTTGAACCCTCCGAAGGGATCCTCCGGAGGCGATGGACCTTTTCCACCTGGCCTCAGGCCACGACCTCGGCCACCGTCTCCAGGTGATGGTGTTTGTCTTGCTGCAACATCAGATACAAAAGCTAATCAGGTTAGTTTCAGATATGCTGACGAGTGAAGAGTCGGACAATGGGATGTTTTTAAGGTCTTGTGCTTACCATGAATTGAACGTCACACGGTTGACATTAAGTCACATTCAGTAAAAATCTGCTTCACGTTTTTAGCAATTGTTTGTGTGAGAGCAAGACAGAATAAAAGATTCTGTTCAGACAAAGAATCATGCAGAGTCACTCTCTACGAGCTTCGATTCTTTGAAGAGACACAAAACTCAACAACAAAACAACAAACCACACAAACATCCCGCACAAAGAGAAAGACTTAACACTTAACAGCACTTAAAGTAATTGTGAAGCTACATAAAAGGAAACATTTTGATGGTCACAAGATACGTACTCATAATATCAGAGTAGGTCATTGTTGATTATAACTGGTTATCACACTAATGTCTGAGTTTAGGTACTGACACAAATGGACAGTTTTGTATTGAAATGTGTAAACAAGTGGACTTGGATGAAAGACAAACACCTCAGTCAGTTGGTACCAAAAAGGTTCCAGAGGTTTTTTAAGTAGCCTTGATGTTGATCATCAAAAACCTTCTGGGTTCAAATTAAATGTTATCACACAAAACAAAACGAAATTACATTTAACAACAGTTATGAAGCAAGTGAAATTGCTTCAAACACAAAGACCAACGACTGTTAGTACAGGTTAGCTCTAATGTCAGTGTATTCTCACCCCCGAATCCTCGGCCTCGGCCCTTCGGCGGCTCCTCTGATGGTTTTCCATCTGGACAAGAAACAGTAAGATGAGTTTGTCACTCTTGACGTAAATATTTCCAAGGAAACTGAGAGAAAGATTGAAGACAGACGTGATAAATAAAAGACATTGACAGCACAACACTGAGTGGACGTCACAAGATGAAGAGGATGAAGAGGAAGAGTTTGACAAATGGAAGAATAATGGGACATGGACAGACCAAGACCAGTGAAGGACGTGAACACTGGTTAAGACAAACACTGAATGATTTAAGACGACATTTGATGTCAGACATTGTATGATGGACCATGTGTGAACATGACATATGGCGGACGGACAAATCGACAAAGAGTCAGACATAAGAGCTGAAGATGAACGAATGGATCAAGTGATTAAATATGAAGGTGATGAGGATTAGATGAGTCATCTCAGGTGGGATGGGGTGGGGCACTCCAGAGTCATCATGTGGGAGACATTTCCAGCCATTGTCTCACCTCGTTTACCACCGGGCATTCCCGGAGTCTCCAGTACCCCATCAACCGCTTCACCTTCCCAGTCGTCTGGAGGAACCAGCTCCCAGCCCCAGGCCTCCTCTTCTTCCTCCTCACCCTCCATCTCAAACACCTCCTCCTCCAGCACGGTGGGGACCTTCTTCATCTGCACACCTCCAGGAGAGACCTCCTTCACCAGGGCGATCCTCCCTCTACCAGGCTGTTCTGGTTCTGCAACCTCCTCCGCTGACGGCTTCTTTGGGACCTTTCTGAGTGTTACGGCTTCAGGTGAGTCTTTCGGTGAAACAGGTTTGAGAATTCTTTTGGGTTTTTCAGCATTTGGCTTCTTTTCAGTGGGGATTTGTTCCGGTTCTTTAGGCTTCGGTGATGGAGTCTTTTTGAGCTCAACCTTCTTAGGCTGCTCAATGGGTTTGAGGGACTTTTCTTCTTCTGCCTTGTCTTTACCGACTCTTGGTGATGGAGTCTTTTTGAGTTCAACCTTCTTAAGCTGCTCAATGGGTTTGAGGGACTTTTCTTCTTCTGCCTTGTCTTTACCGACTCTTGGTGATGGAGTCTTTTTAAGTTCAACCTTCTTTAGCTGCTCAATGGGTTTGAGGGACTTTTCTTCTTCTGCCTTGTCTTTACTGACTCTTGGTGATGGAGTCTTTTTGAGTTCAACACCTTTTTTCAAGATGTCTGTCTGTTTTTGTGGGAGCTTTTTATCAGCGTCTTTCAGCTGGATTGCTTCTTTCTTTCCTGGTGGACTCGGCTTCTTGGCTGGAACAGCTGGTTCTTCTTTCACTTGAGGTTTTTCGTCCACTTTTTTGGTTGTTGCAGTCTTTTCAACTGGTACAAGCTGCTGTTCTCTCGGCTCTCTCAGTGTTTCATCTCTTGGAGCTTCACTGGGTATTTTTGTCTCCACAGACTTCTTGTTCTTCTCTTCTAATGCTTTTTGTGGCTTTTCTTCAGGCTTGACAACTTTGGTGAAAGGCTTTAACAGACACTGCTCTTTCTCTTTATTTGGTGTAGCTTTCGGTTTTCCACGAAGTTTGTCTGCAAGTATAGTTTCCTCAGCCTTGGGTGCACGATCAACCTTTGTCTGCTGCTGGATTTCTGTCTGCTCTTTGTCGACATCAGGAATGACCTCTGGACTTGTGACGGGAACGTCTTCACCTGTTCTGTGCTTCATGGCAGCACTGGGTAGCTCCGTCGGTGGCCTCTCGCCTCTCTTGAATGGAGAACGCTCAGTGTCTGTTTTTGCTTCACCTTCTTTGTTAGCTTTGGGAGGCTCAGCTGCCTCAGGTTTCTGAGTTTTTTCAAATGGTTTCAATGTCACTTCTCTTTTCTCCTCCTCTTTCTTTGGCAGTTTCTTAATTTTCTTTTTAGTTATATCTGGCTCAGGTTCTTTATCTTTTGGCGCTTTAGGGGTTCTTATCCATTTGGATTTCTCATCTTCTGCCGGCAGCTTTTCAGGTTCCTCCACAGATCCCAGTTCAGTTGTCTCTTCAGCTGCAGTGAAAACTCGTTCTGTTCTGCCGAGTGTTATCAACTCTCGATCTTCTCTGTCCCGAAGCTTCTGAACTGTTAGTTCGGCATCAAAATGTCTTGTCACGTCAACTCTTTGAGTAATGACTTCCTTCTCAGGCTCTTTGGGCTTTGTTGGCACCTTTTTAAGTTTGATCTTTTGATGTTCTTCTTCTGGTTCCCCTGATTTTTCAAATGGTTTTAGTTTAACAGTTTCTTTCTGCTCATCTACCTTTGGCAGTTTAGTTATTTTTTTCTTATCCACACTTGGTGCCTCAGGTTCCTTCTCTTTAGGTGGCTTTGGAGTTCTTGTCCAACCTTCTTTCTCTGCTTCTTGTACAGCGACGACTCTTTCAGCTTCCTCAAAATAGCCTAACTGAACCGTCTCCTCCTCTGCAGTGAAGAGTCGATTTGTTCTTCCAAGTGTTATTACCTCTCGATCTTCTCTGTCGTGAAGTCCATGAACCATCAATTCTGCATCGTGATGCCTCGTCACTTCGGCTTTATGAGATAAAACTTCCTTCTCAGGCTCTGGAGGTTTCACTGGAACCTTCTTCAGCTTAATGGCCTCTGGTTCTGGTTCCTTCTCTTTGGGTTTTCTTGTGAATTTACTCCTCAGCTTAGGCGAATCGGGTGTTTTTGTCTCCTGAACAGGAACCTTACCCTTTTGCTTAAGAGGTGGCGCTGTGGTGGCAGTAAATACATCTTTTATAACATGAATATACAGACACACAGAGAGCTCAGCGTTTCACATTTAACAACACAGGACTCACACTCCCTAAACAAATAAATGAATAAAAACGTTTTGTCATTTATGAGACAAAAAAAACCCATTGCAATATGTATTGAGATTTATTGCGTTTTTCAGATAAAGGAATATTCTATATACCTTTAGTCGGTCCAGGTGCTGAAACCGGTCCCTTGTCTGCAAGAATTTCAATAAGATAAATGTAAATATACATAGTTCAAACAATGACAGAAATGGATACATCAAATACAAAGAAGGTTACTTTTTTCAAGACAGACGTTTTAACTTGAGTTAATGTGAGTCTGACAGTTCAACAAGTGACAAAGTTACAGTCAAGTAACTCCAGATTCACCAAGAGATGTTAAACAGACATTTAAAGGCTCATTTGCCCCCATTCATCAGCTGTTAATAGACTTGAGTGTAAACAAATGTCAGACCAACAGATTTAGACAGAATTTCACAGAAAAGACATTTCTTGGATCAAAGCTCATGTTGCTTTGTCTGAAGACTGAAGCTGTCATATAAGAAATGTTGAAAAGCAAATGACAAACACGAGTTACTGAAGAGACGTTACCTTCGGGTGGAGAAATTTCCTCCGACACACGGGAGGGTTCGGACGTGACGGCTGGAGGAGATGGTTTCTTCTCCACCGGTGCAACTTGAGCTACAAAAACGCCAACTTGATTAAAAATCACTGGCAAAGCTTTGGCAAACAAGAAAAAACTGACAGACACTCAAACAAAACAGACAAACTTAAAGAATTCAAACTGTTGCTACGATCCAACAGATCTCTTAGAGGCAGGACAAACAAGGAGTTAAACAACATGGATGACTGAGCAGGGAAAAAAACTACCTGCAGGAGTAATGACTTTTTCTGCTGAAGGCTTTGATGTCGCTGGAGATGGTTTCTTTTCTTCTGGAGGAGACACTTGAGAGTACAAAATACCAAAGGTCACGACCAAGAAGACAGAAGATATGAAAGAGACAACAGTAAAAAGGCCGAGGACAGATTCAAGATGTTACGAATGAAGAAAAGTGAACAACACAGACAGAAAGAGATCTGTCATACAAACACAAGGCCATGGTTAGGCCACACCCACACAAAGTACAAAACTACCTGCAGGAGGAGGAGCTTTGGCTGCAGGAGAAGCAGGAGCTGAAGGCTTTGCTACCGGTGCAGATGGTTTCTTATCCACTGGAGGAGACACTTCAAAATACAAGATCCCAAGATCATGACCAAGAAAACAAAACATGCTCACTCAAGAGACAGACAGACACCTGAAACAATACAAGACTGGGCACAGAACAAGTGATATACCACTGAGATATCTGCTGAGATACCTACTGATCATTAAGCAAAGAAAACATGAACAGATCGAGATGGAGTTTACAACAACATACACATCCAAGAGAAGAAACTACCTGCAGGGTGAGCGACTCTCTCTGCAGGAGCAGGAGAAGGAGATGAAGGTTTGAGTGCTGGTGCTGAGGGCTTCTTCTCCTCCGGACGAGATACTTTGGGAATACAAGATGCCAAGGTCAAGATCAAGAAGACAGAAAGTTTAAACATGATGAGTAACAGAGAACATTAAAGATACAAATGAGACAATAAGGACAACACAAACCAAAAACTGGACGGATGATAATCAAGCAAAGACAAGGAACTGAAGAGACTACCTGCAGGAGGAGCAACTTTCTGAGTTGGAGCAGGAGAAGCAGGAGGAGAAGGCTTTGGTGTTGGTACAGTTGGTTTCTTCTCCTCTGGGAGAGAAACTTTGAGAATACAAGATTCCAAGATCACGACCAAGAAAATATGAAGGTCAATCAAGACTTATTAACAACAAAAGGGGATTTAGACATGAATTACTCCAAACTGCACAAACCAACGGATAAAGATGTGAAAGAAGGTCAACCGACGACAGATAAAGAAGAACTGAACAATGAAAGATGTTAAGAGAACAATAACTTTCAAAGACAATCAACAGACATGGCTCACTGCAACGATGTGAGGATTAGTGTGAAATGGGAATCTGTTGGTTTGATTGACGGTGGGATTTGACGACGTGTGAGTGCAATAAATATGAGAAGAGGGTTGATCGAATGGTGATCATGAGCCTGTGCGGCTCAAGTACAAAAGAATACCTGTCAGAAGAATTTGTCGGTCAACCTCGTCTGATCTCTTCTTTGGTTTCTTGTTATCATCTCTTGTCGGAGGTTTAGTTGCGGTGTTTCTTGCTTCCTCAGAGGAATCAACTTCCTTTTGTTTGTGAGAAGCAGGTTTCGTGGGTAAAAGAGTTTCTTGCTCAGGGGATAAAGATTTTTTCTGTGGTGGAACCTGAGATTCTCTAGTTAGAGAAACTCCGTCTTTAGGGATAGTTTTCTTAGATGGGGTCACATCTTCAGAGGCAACGTTTTCTTGAGGAGCAACTGAGGCTTTGTGAAGTGCAGGAGAGCTCTTCTTTGATTCATCCTCTGCTAGCAACATTTCTTCCTGAAGACACACTGTTTTCTCAAGTGAAGGAAACTGAGTTGTAACTGGAAGTGATACTGTGTGACTTGTTGGGGTTGATCTCGTTGATTTGATGAGTTCGTCTTCAAAAGACAGTTCTTCCGGTAGACGAGTTGATTTCTCTTCAACATTAATATTTTCTGGAGCTTTGGGAGTTTTTGGGATTTCTTTCTTTGGAGACCGAATCTTTTTAGATGGCATTGCTTCTGTCTTAAGAGGAATGGCTGCCATAGGATGAGAAGGAGTTGCGGGAAGAATTCTGGGTAAGTCTTGTTCAGATGGAGGCAAAACTGTTTCTTCACGAGGCGAAGAAGTGGGTCTGTCAGATGGAACTTCTTCTACTTCTACGGAGTCAGCTGTCTCGGAAAGAATGACGTCTTTAGGTCCTTCAGACTTCTTTGGTAGTGTCAGTATTTCAGGTGTAGCAGCGATTTGAGGTATAACGACTTTGACTTCCTCAGCACATACCGAAACAAATGATTCAGTAATGTCTCTCTGCTTCGTATGAGTTGCTTCCTTGCGTTTCTGACCATGAGCAGTTTTCCTGAAAGCCTCTTTTTTGGATGCAAATCTAGTCTCAGGAGATGAAACTTCTTTCTTCGTAGGGTGAATCATTTCAGATGGAGGTGTGATGTCTATTTCTGATGGCAAATAGGCAATTTCCTTTGCAGATGGAGAGACAGACCTCAGAGACATTTCTGCACTCAGGATCACAGCGTCATCCTCCTGATCATAGTCTTCTTCACCACATGGTTCAGTGTCGTCTGGTTTTTCAGCCTCATATTCTTCATATTCTGACTCAATGTCGTCTCGTGGCTCAGTCTCCTCAACCTGCTGATCTTCACTGTACCATGTAGAAACCTGCTGATCTTCCTTTCCAAGAAGGCTTTGTTGTTTTATCTCTTCGTTCAAAGTGCTTACTTCGCTCACAACTCTTTCCCTTAGCTTAACTCCCTTTTCATATGCCCTGATTTCCTCTTGTCTGTGTCCAACTTCTGCTGCAAGAGAAATCCTTTCTCCAAGATCCTTCATCTGGGATGACTCCCTTCTGTTTCTGTCTTCAAATACGTCTTTTGGTTTGGTTTGGTTTGTTTTCAGGGGAACTGAGGTCATTTTCAGATATCACCCAAGAATGAAGATTTGCACCATTCAGCGGTGGCCAAGAGAAAAACAACACAAAACAAAAACCATCAAGACACAACAACACAGATTTCAGTGTGATATATATTATACTATGATCTTCATTCTAGAGCTAAACTATATTGTAATGAATCACTACCTATCTGCTGTGGAGTTTCTTTAGAATTTGTCTGGACTTCCACTTTTCCAGAGGGAATAACCTCATCTGGATTCAAGGACAAATAAAGACATATTACAGGAAACTGACATTTATTGCTGCTCTGTAAGTTTAAGCATATCTTCAATGAGTGTAACTGCTTCCTGCTTTGGTTTAGCTAGCACTGTTGTTTCCTGTAGTGTTTCCCTCGGTTTAACTGTTTTGATAATTGACATGATGTAACAAAGAGTCAACGAACATGACAGAACACAGTCAGACAAACCTTTCAAAGAATTAGCTGAAGGCATATCAGATTAAAAGATCAAGATTATTAAGAATTAGTCAGTAAGATGCTCAAACTTGTCATGTTTGCAGCCATATCTACCTTGTTGCCGAGGCTTTTTAGCCTGAGGAATTTGTTTTGGAGTTGGTTCTTCGTGGTGCGTCACTGGTTCCTCTGTTACCAACTGTGGAACTTCAGGACATTTCTCTAGCTCTGCTGGTCGAGGTGTAACCATTTTGTGTGCCTCTGGAGTCTTCGTTGGTTCTTCTGGAACCTTCTTGGGTGCCACCGGAACAAGTTTTGATGTGTCTAGAACTTTTTTTGAAGCCTCAGGAACCCGATTAATTTCTTTAATTTCAATATTTTTAGGTTCTTCAGGAACCTTCTTTGGTACCACTGGAACTATCTTAGGTGTTTCAGGAATTTTCTTTGGGGCTTCAGGAACCCTCTTTGCTTCTACCACAACCTGTTTGGGTTCTTCTGGAAACTTCTTTTGAATTTCTGGGACTAACTTAGATGTTTCTGGAATTTTCTTTGGGATTTCAGGAACCATCTTTGTTTCTTTGTCAACCTGTTGAGGTTCTTCTGGAACCTTCTTTGGCAGCTGTGCTGACCTCTTTGTTTCTTCAAGAACCTTCTGTTCCTCTGGTTTTGTTTCAGGAACACACAACGGGACTTCTGGCTCAGGTTTACCAGCCAGCAGTTTTCTTGTGTCAGGAGTCTTTGGTTCTGAGACAACTTAGAAGAACATTAAATTTTAAGATGATGATCTTTTTTTGAAAGAAAATCCCAAAAGCAAAAGTCACACTCTAACGAGTGCTAAGTTCAAAGATATTCAAGCCGATATTTCAGAAACATTACTTTCAATGTGATTCTTGATAAGTAGTTAAAAATTTAAAAAAACTTACAACAAACGTATAACACGAGAAACAACTCAAACATAAAACAAACATTTACACGAAACAGATCTTAAGAATACCTTCAGCGTGAACAGCCTCCGCCTTGGGTGGAGTAACCTTTGGTGCAGGTGGTTGAACTTTGGCTCCCACTGGTTTGGATGCTTCTTGTACTTAAGAGAAGATTTTGTATTGTTTAACCTACAGGTAACAGCCGAGGCTAACATGGTATCAAAGATTGCACTCTTAACGAGCGAACTCTAAAAGATGACATGAGAAGAAAAGAAGAGCAAATGAAGATTGCCAGGTCAACTACTACTACCTTGAGCCAGAGGACGTTCCGGTGTTGAAGAAGTAACCTTGGCTTTAGTTGGATGAGCTACAGGTTCTTCAGGCTTTGGTGGTTCTGGTACTTTAAGAGACATTATATATAAATACATATTCAGTACCATGGTGACCACTAAGGCTTCACCATCACAGTCCTAACGGGTGCTTAGAACAAAGTGAACTTCAAGAAGAGTTCATATCACACACAATAAAGAGTAATAACAGCAAGTCAATCATATGGCAACACATATGACAGATTGCCTTTCCCACTGTATTTTCCTCATTCATTACTAGAGTTAGTGTAGAAGGATCAATTAAGAAGCTGGATCCAAACACAGTGCGGCTTAAAATCCATGAGACAATGTTAATCCTAAAAGATCCAGATCAAGAGGTTTACAGGAAACATGCAACACAAAACAAAACAACAAGAAAGACATTTAACACAATGTCTCTCTAGTTAGTCAGTAGTAAAGCCAAGTGTTTACTACTTTACCTCTGGCTGCAGGAGCTTCTGCTGTTTTCTTCACAGGTTCCACTTTCTGTGCTTCTGGTTCAGGCTTCATTTTGGCCACTTTGGGCTCAGGTGCCGCTGGTTTCTGCACCATCAGTTTGGGCTCAGTAGAAACAAGTTCTGGTTTGGCTGTCGTGGTCTTGGTTTGATAGGGTTCAGGAGCTGTCTTTGTGTGAACTGTCTCTGGTTCTGGTTTGGTGTATACTGAAGGTTGTTCAAGGTCAACAGAGGAAGATTACTGTGAGCATCACACACACTTTAAGAGTTTACTGAGTAAAAGATGGAGAATCAGACATAAATCACAAAAAACGTATAAGACAAAGTCAAGAACACAAAGATCCTCCCACAATGAAGGAGCAGCAACAAAGAGCAACATTTCAGACAACGAGTTGTACAAACATCACTCAAAAAAAACTCAACATGAGGTTCACAGTGTTTTGTTTTTCAGTGTGTAAAATGTAAAATGTCATATGCTTTCAAATTCTACTGTAAACTAATGTTCAATAATAAATGAATGAATAAGCTGTCATGAATATAAAACTGAAATTTCCAATCAACATAGACAATGTTCAATACTTCGTACTATTTCAATACAAATTCAGGTTTTCATCTGACTTTCAAGAAAAAAAAATTCATCTATCAAATATACAAAGCTACAACTGATAAAAATGTTGTGTTTACTGATGTTTTTGAAGATTTTGGATGTAATTTAAAAATGTGTGTCTGTTTTATGTATAGATTTAAGAATGTGAGTCGAAAAAGAAAACTCTTCAAGGACACAAACACAAAAACAATGAATTCGTAAGAAAGTTGTTGGTCATGAACTTTACCTTCAGGTGCTGGAGCTTCCTCCATCCGAGTGACAGCGACAGGCTGCAGCTTCTTTACTTCAGATACTTGAAAACATTATCATGGATCTTAGTTTTCTGACCACAGTGAATTCTCACATCAAGTTGTTAAGAAAGACAAAAGTTAACACAGAGAGGAACAGACAACATGACTGAAGAAGAAAAGGCCTAACTGAATAATCAAGGCAGAAGAAGGATGTGTCAGAATCAGAAGATACCTTCGAGTGGAGCTGGAGGCGGAGCTGCAGACTCTTTCTCCTCTGCTCTCCTGTAAACCTCAGCCACTTCAAGAATCAAGAGAGTTCACATTAAAACTATGATGACAAAGCTTCTACTTGCTACAATCTACTGGACAGGAAGCTGGTGAGGATTAATAAGAGCGTAAGAGAGTAAAGACCAGGAAACACACACATGAATAAGACAAAACATGAAAGTCAATGACCAAACGATCTTCTGCAACAAAAACAGCTCCGGTGTAAGAACGTTGAAGAAAAGCTTCTATAAGCAGCGTTTGAAGCGTTTTGCGTGTCGACCAGGTGGACGCACAGAAACGCCGGCGAGCAGCTTTGGCCAGCGGCTAAGTTGCGTTTCAGCCAAAAGCTTCGACTACGAGTTTCTACCTTCAGGGATTTCTTCTGCTGTCTGGAACTGAGTCCTCTCAACAACTTCTTCTACAGGTTTTCTCTCTTCTGGCGAAGGAGAAAACTGAACTTAGAAACACGAGGCGTGAGGACGTCGCACGTCTTTAATCATCCTCACAATTACTGATTCATTTACAAAGGAACAACAACCAGTAAAGACACAGTCGATGATACAACAGATGAAGACATGAAGGACAAATGACAGACGTTTCATGGTGTTGATACCTGAGGCGGAGAAGTAACGAACTGAAACCGTTTCTTCTTCAACTCTCAGACTTTCAGAAGCTACAGATCGATAAAGGACAGTGAACGGTTAGAGACCTGAGGTTCACCGACGCGGTTTTACATTCGTACTGGACAGAAGACGATTCTGTGAAACTCTGTGTGATTGAGGTCTGACACTGACACTGACGTCAGAGTAAGATATTAAATCTCAGAACTCCGATCTCTGAGTTTCATCTGGGAAATTCTGGGATGAAGTTATTTCATCTCTTCACTTTAAATCCCTGAATTATGTGATTATGGCAACAATAATCAGGATTCAGACGTAAGAGATTAAAGCTAATTATTCTGAAAATTCTAAAAATTCTGTTTTCAATTGAAATTCTGATTCAACATTTTGGATTCTATCATGGAATTCTGATAAATCTTTATCTTGAAGTTTAATTTCATATATTTTGATTTTCATATGAGGATTCGACTCGTTCTGAGAATAATCTCACAGGAATCATCTTCTGTACAGAAAACAGATTCAACGTGTTTTTTGAATTTAGATTATTGAGATATTATTAGAGCACACGTCACATGGGCAGGTTTATATGAGATATTAGGAGGATGAGGAAGAGGTGCTCAGAATGTTCACACAGGTATTAGGCAGGATGTTGATGATGATGATGATGATGATGATGATGAAATGGTTTAACGCTGCTGTTGATGGATGAAATGCAGAGATCCTTCACGCAAGACGTAGAAATGACGACGGTTAGTTTGAGTCTTTAAATTTAATCAAGTAAAACATTTGTACCTTTCACTTCTGTTCTCTCTTCGTATTGAAACGATTCTGAGGAATCTTTAGGCAGAAACAGACATGAGTCAGTGACGAGTGTTGTCGGCGTCGAGGACGTGACGTGACGTTCGACTCGACTCACCTCGGAAAACGAACGATTCTGTTTCAGCAGCTCGAAGCGACGCGTCGGGGACGTCTGGAGGTTTTTTACACAAATAACTTCGGTTAACATTTGAATGACGTCTCTTAAATAAGAAATAAATAAGAAATGTGGTGACAGCAAAACTCAACATTTCAGTTTCAGGATAAAAGTCTGATGAAAAGTGTTTTATTAGTAAATGTTTGATTCCTTCAAACTGGATGTTTTGTCTGTTGG
The DNA here is from genome assembly GCF_022379125.1 of Scophthalmus maximus. Classification (NCBI taxonomy): domain Eukaryota; kingdom Metazoa; phylum Chordata; class Actinopteri; order Pleuronectiformes; family Scophthalmidae; genus Scophthalmus; species Scophthalmus maximus. The sequence continues at coordinate 454,125 of NC_061528.1, forward strand.
AACTCTGACATGTTCAGTTTTACTGTCAGTGATTCTAGGTGCGTTCGCTCTTTGTAATACTCACCGTGAGGAACCTTTCCTAATCCGATTTCTGTGGAGGCACAAGGTTTCAAATGTTACTGTAGCTGCTGCAGCTCTTTACTCTGAGAATGTGTCTGAGGAATCGAACGGACCTTTGTCTGACAGGTGGAGCTCCGCTGAGCGTCCGGCTTCTGGCTTCGGCTCCGGAAGAGCGATCGCAGAGTAAACGCCTGACGGAGCGGAGACAGAGTTAAAGTCGGGGTGTTGTCAGGACGGCCGTTAAAGAGGAGGAGCCTCTTGTGTCGGTCTGTGTGAGCAGCAGGTGTGAACCTGCAGGGCCGCGACAATGTGAACAACGACGACGACGACAGCTTCCTCTGCGTACAGGAAATCCATTTTGTTTTTGGCGGTATAAAGTAGAGCCCAACCGATATGGATTATTTGGGAGCCAAAATGGATATTAGTTTTTAATAATAATGTTTTTGTTACGATATATCGGCCGATTTACTATATAACATCCTAAGATGTTGCTATCAGACCCTTATGACGAAGAAATGTGAGGTTTGTGGACAGACCGTCGTCCTCTTCGTTACGCCGTCAGATGGTCATAAGTTATATTTCGAGCACCCATGAGTCTTTGTGCCACACGACGGCGGCAGAGTGGTGAACTCCATTAAAATGAAGAAACACAGAACAAGAACAATACATCACAACACGTCAGGTTGAAAGGGTTCAGTTTGAGTTTCACCCGTTTGACAACGTGGTGAGAAGATGAAGCCGTGGGACACGAGGACACATCGAAGACGGACCGACACGTGTTTTCGCACGGGGAGTTCGAACAGTTGGACTCTTACCTGAGACAGTGAGTTTGGCGTTGGAGATGTGAGGACCACACACCACGCGGTAGTTGCCCTGATCTTTGCTCTGGCAGTTGTTGATCTTCAGATAGTGGCAGTCGCCCACGCTGCCGATGTCGTACTTGTCACTGTTGTCCAGTTTCTGTGTTCCCTTGTACCAGGTCAGCGTGATCTCCGGGTAGTTGATCCTGATGTGGCACTCGAAGGAGGCGCTCTGTTTCTCTGTCGCCGTCTGGTCCGTGATGTCCTCCATCACAGAGACGGGCTGAGGAGTCAACATCAGCTTTAACGAGTTCATCAGTGCCTGCGCCTTCATTCTCACATCGCCGCTAACTTCACATGTGAAAACTACAATCATGACTAAAACAAGACGTATATGACATTTTACATCAGCATATTAAATCTAAAGTCATCGTTGTATTTAAAACCGTTAAATCAAACTCCAGAGTCAACGATCAAATCTGATCGATCAATCATCAATATATTCACAGTTTTTTAAACTTTAACGTTTACCAAAGCCTTTTCTGTCCTTAACAACGACATTCCAACAGGATCCATGTGCTGATCGTTTAAAGTGTTGATCTCTGCAAATACGCTCTGATTGTCATATTGAGTCATATGCAGATGATATTGTGATGTACTCTCCAGGTCTGACACGTCACACATGACACGTCACTGGCTGCATTTATTCTTTAAATGTAATATTTATCTATTATTTTTTTGTATACAGTATATAATATCCTTTGTTTGTTATATTGAATTTTTTTAAATGCCTTTAAATTTAAAGCTCTATCACATAAGAATAACCTTCACAGTTCACTTGGATCTTTACAAGCTGATCGTGGTTCCCTAGGTGATGGTGACGCTCTCTGACCAAGACCAGTGGTTAAAATCTGACCTCTGAGCAGCAGACGGGCCAGAGCTAGCTGGTTAGCATGCTTACTTCAGTTGAAGTTAGCATGTTAACCAGCTAGCTCCGACCTCTGTCTCCAGAGGTGAACGAGCGTTTCCTCTAGTACCTCTGTGCCAACGCGTCCCTCCAGCTGCTGGATGAGTCGGGCCATGTCCTCCTCCTCAACCCGACCACCGTGCTCCACCTCCTGCATCAGAAAACATATATTTTTATATACATTTATATATATACATATGTATATATATATATATAAATATATATACACACAGTCTCTGATCGTCTTCATCGTCTTCATCATCATCATCACGTTAGTATTGATCTGAACCTTTGATTCTGAACTTCATTGAAACTGGATCATAAACTTCTGTATTTTCAGTATTAATCTCCACAGATGTTTCATCCTCTGGACCATGTGTCATGTGTCACGTGTCAGTCGTTGTTCTCTCTCACCACTTTTCCCGTCTCAATCTCCTTCTCCCTCTTCAGGAACTCGATGGCCTGCAGAATTGCTCGGAAGTCATGGATTCCGTGTTCGTTCAGGATCTTCTCATAGTCTTTGGGGTCGTGACCTCTCAGCATCTCCACTATGTTGACCTCTTGGTCTTTCTTGGGGCTCTTCTGCTTGGAGGGAGTTCTGGAACAACATCAGATACACAGTCAGAGATGCTGTCTTCTTGTCAACAGGACCAGCATAAAGAGATTATTTCTTTGTCTCTAAACAAACACAAACGTCAGTTAAACTAAATCCACGGCTCTCACTTCTTCAGCCTGGTCCTCAGGTCTCCGAGTCCTCCCTCCTCCTCCTTCTTGGAGACCTCCATCTCGGCGCTGGACTCGATCTCTCCGTGCTTGTTGGTGGCGACACACCTGTAGTGACCGGCGTCCGACTTGGTGACCTCTCTGATCTCCAGCTTGGTGTCCTGGCCCTTCTGCTCGATGGAGATACGACCACCGGGAGTGATCTGCCTCCATTTGCCCTTCATCCACTTCACACTCGGGATCGGGTCGCCCCCGATCTTGGCGATGAAGGTTGCGGTGCCCTCTTCAAAAAAAATAAAAACACGTGGATGCACATTGAGGTTTTGGTTTGTTGTAGTTTTGCAGTAAACTTTGATTAAATTTTAAATCTTCATGTTGAGATTTTAAAATGAAAATGAAACTCTGTAAGAGCCTCGAATGACTGACAGACTGTTTCTTCTTCTGTTGTTGTTATTCTACTACTACTCATAATAATAACAATAATAATAATAATAATAATAATAATCCCTGCAGACCCCCCCCCCACACACACACACAAACACATTGAATAATGTCTGTTGCAATCTGCAACCAATCATTTCATAGATGATCAAATTATTATTATTATTATTATTTTAAATAGTTTCTGAAAATCTGATGAATTACATGTATTGTCATGATAAGACTGGTGAAGTGTTGACACGGTCACATTACGAGTTAATGTTCAGCAGATCTCCGGTCCAGAAACGTCTTCCAACACTCAACTTACTCTCTGTGACAGAAACATTTTTGGGTTCCTCGACGAAGAACAGGTTGTCAAGTCTTTTAACGGCAGCACCGGCAGCCTCAGTCGGGGCGGCGGCCTTGGTTCCTTTGTCTGAGAAAAAATCATGAAAGTGAGTGACATGTTGAAAGAAACCAACGAAACCAGGCTCACAAACCTGACATTTGAAGTCGCCAACGTTCATTCATCAATCAGATGAGCTGATAATCTGCTAAATTCTGATTCTTATCTGGACCCAAACCAAATCTCTCTCATTGATTCAGTCACTAAATGTGTCTGATAGTTTTCATGAATTATTCTCTGTTGTTAAAAAACCTTCTGTCTCACAATATTAAAGAAAGAGATCAAACATTCCTGGCTCCGCACATTTGTCCTAATTCGTTCTTGCTCCAAATTTCATCCACCAAGTTTACTGGAAATCTGTTCAGGAGCTTTTAACCCTTGTTGACAAACAATCATTGAACAAACCTCCTTGATGGAGGAAACAACTGAAAGAGCAAAAGATCAGATTCGTTTGACAATTTGCCAAAACTTTTGTTGGGTAAAACCGCACCAGTCAAGTAACTGACATGAAGAGTGTAAGAATTTGAAGGAAGTTTAAACAATCAGTAAAATGAAGACATGTCTCTGCTCAACACACTAACTGATGTTGTTACCTTGCACAGTGACCTTGGACTTGCAGAAGTCACTACCGCTAGCGTTGCTGGCCTTGCACAGATAATCTCCTGCGTCAGCCTTCGAGACAGGGCTGAGCTCCAGACAGGCCGTCCCACCAACAAACGTGACTCTGGTGTTTCCACTGGACTTCAGCTCCCTCCTGTCCTTCATCCACTGGATGGTCAGCGGAGGAGAACCACTGACGTGGCATTTGAGGCTCAGCTTCTCGCCCTCGCTGACCGTCACAGGCTCCAAGCAAACGTCAAATTTGGGAGCTTTTCCAGATTCTGAAGCAGGGCGGGAAAGAAGCGGGACACCTGCAGATACTCGTTTTTCAAACATGTACCAAAAAAAAGGGTTTTCTGTTCTTCCTCTAGTTAGTTGAAGATATTAGAAAAACTCAAATCATAAACAAATGGACCTTAATGTGCTTATAGTAAATTGTTTAACCAACATGGGGAAGAATCCGGGGCAAAGACCTTTCCCCTCTGGAGAAAAAAATTCATGTTATGAATTCAAGAGATAGTGTCTCTAAGGACTCTGCCATTTACACTGGAGGTTAGTGGAAGATGAACCTTCAGAGAACGAAGACCAGAGGAATATACACAGCTTTATACAACTCTGCACTGCTGGAGCCAATAGTAAAACTCGTTACCCAGTTAATGACCAAACTAGGACTCTTCATTAATTGTTAATAACTTGAGTAATTAGCAAAAACCAACTAGCTGTTGGCAGCTAGATGAAATAAGGAGAAAGAAACTGGATCCCTAACCTGGTTGATGAGAATTTCATTGTACCTTTATCTGATACGTAATAAAAGTGATGGTTGACTGAAGATGCAGTGTGTGCTGCTCATGTTTTCATGTTCTCAGGTCCTAAGATGTCAAAGATTTGTTTAAGGGGGATCAACTGAACCAAGATGGAAGACACAATGTGGATCTGAGACTCGAGGTGTGTTGGGTCCTCTGATTTTACCTGAAGGTCATTTAACCGAACAAACACAAAATAAGATCTAATCGTCCAGTTTCAGATAAATGATTCAAACATGTCAAAGGACAGACGGACACGCTCATACCTGCGATGGTGAGGGAAACCCGACAGGAAGCTTTGCCAGCTTCGTTGGAGGCCTCACAGGTGTAACTACCCCCGTCAGAGCCGGTGGACTCTCTGACACTCAGCACAGCAACGTTATTCTTGAAGCTGATGTCATATTTGTCAGAGGCATAGATTTCATTGTTGTCCTTGTACCACGTGACGTTGAGCGGCTGGGAGCCGGACACCCGGCCCTCCATCTTCACCGTCTTACCCACTGAATCCACCATGGACTCAGAGGGCTTCTTGGTGAAGTTTGGAGGGACTTTACGTTCTGTTAGTGAAGAAAGGGAAGAAACTCAATTGTGATGCAATTTTTAAAAAAAGTATCATCCACCAGGCCACCGGGCCGTTGCCATAGCAATGGGGGAACAAAGTGGCACAGCACACAAGACGACAACATCATGACCAGCAACACAAAAGCAAACAAATACAGAATATTCACACTAATAACAAACTCTTGTTCTCACCAACAAAACCCCTTTTCAGGCAGATAGTAAGAGTATCTGACCCGACCATAGTAACATGGACGCTCAGGCTCTCTGAGCATCAATCCTTTAATTTCCAAACCGAACAAACACTGGACCAGCCAACCCAAAACACAACAACACCCTCATCCAGGACTTTTGACCGTGAGAAATGTGAAACGAGTCACACCGGAGGTTAGGTTTTGCGATAAAACTACATGCGGACAATGAGTTAAATGGAAATGTGTTATTGTGTTTCCTATATTAACATGAGCATGACAGGTGGGAGTTCCTTCCGCATTGGAAATTTCACATGTGTATTTTCCTGCCGATGCCGCTCTGTCACTGTTGGACGTCACTGAGGACGTCCAAGATGCAGGAGTCGTCGGTGGTTTTGACGTTGTACAGGTAAGAAGCCCAGACGAGCTTGTCGTCTTTCTTCCATGTCACGTGGACCCTCTGGCTGCCAGTGTAAGTGCACTCCAGCCTCAAGAGTTTACCCAGCTCGTGGCAGACATCCTCTAGCTTCTTGACAATTCGTATGGGTTCTGAGAGAGGCAATGTGGAAGTCAGTCACAGAAAACACTGTCCTTTACTTGCGGAGGACTAAAGATTACATGACTATGCTGCATCCCAGGAGTCTGTGGAGGACTTCATGCGTAGGAAGAGAGGCTACGTGATTGATTGGAGGGATCTTAGATGACGGTACGAAACGCTGCAGGTGGTGGAAAGGCTATTTGATTGGCATTAGTAGTTAATAAGAACAACGAGCACTGGTTAGTGTTACCTAGTGTGATGTAAGCATGGCAGATATCTGAGCCTTCGGCATTGGAAATTTCACAAGTGTATCTTCCACGAGCTTCTTCTCTGTCGCTGTAGAGAACATCCAGAACGCAGCTGCAGTCTGTGGTCTTGACATTGTACTGATACGAGGCCCAGATCAGCTTCCCATCTTTCTTCCAGTTCACGTTCACTCGCTGGCTACCGGAGAAGGCGACTCTAAGCGTCAGAGGTTTGCTGAGTCTGAACGTGGTGTATGAAACTTGACAAGAATAGACACCAGCGGCTTCTTCTGTGTCACTATTCAGGACTTCCAGAACGCACAAGGAATCACTGGTCTTGACGATGTACTTGTACGAGGCCAAGATTGGCTTCCCGTCCTTCATCCAGCTCACGTGCACCGGCTGACTGCCAGCGTATGTGCTCATCAGACTCAATGCATCGCCCAGACGGTAGGACGTGTCTTCTAGCTTTTTCACGAAACGCACTGGTTCTGAGAGAAGCAACAACTGGTGTTAGTCTTGTCATGTAGCCTGGCCCGTTAGCAAATCAATGACTGAGCATGTTAGCTGGAGTTACCTAGTCTGACATGAGCGTGACAGATAGCAGAGCTACTAGCGTTGGATATTTCACAGGAATATCTCCCAGCAGCCGCTTCTTGGTCACTGTTGAGAACCTCTAAGACACAGGAATTGTCTGTGGTCTTGACGTTGTACTTATAAGATGCCCAGATCGGCCTGCCGTCTTTCGTCCAGCTCACCTACACGGGCTGGCTGCCGGTGTAGGTGAGCTGGAGCTTCAGAGGCTGACCAACCCTGTAGGTCGTATCTTCCAACTTGTTCAAAAAACACAGGTTCTAGGAGGAAGGACGTTAGTTGTTAGTTGCTTGTAGAGTAGCGAGAAAGATGAGTGAGATTATGTGAAATGGAGTTTAGAAATGAGCTATAAATATATATATTTGAAACCATTTTCAATATTCCTATGTCCCAAAATTAACATTAACTGCAGTTACCATTGAATTGAGTTGTCTGGTGGTGAGGTAACCACAGAAAATAAAGATATGATAATCTGTCCAATTGCATAATGTTGGTGGTGTGTTTATTTTTCAGATGCAAGTCAAATATCAATAAATTCTTGGTTTTAAAAACTGAAAACAATGAGCGCTCACTACGACTCTTCATGTCTAAGGTTTTATCTAGTTTGACCTGTGCATAGCAGATAGCAGCATTCTCAGAATTTGATATTTCCCAGGAGTATCTCCCAACTGCTTCCAGCCGGTCACTGTTGAGAACCTCCAGAACACAGGAGCTGTCTGTGGTCTTGACGTTGTACTTGTAGGAGGCCCAGATTGGTTTACCATCCTTCCTCCAGCTCATACCCTGGGGCTGGCACTGTACATGCAGTACAGCGACAGGGGCTGGCAGTGCGAAAGTCTGAAAGTGGTGTCTTCCAGCTCTTTTAAAAAGCGTACAGGTTCTACAGGAGGCAATGAGGATGTTAGTAGCATGTTTATGATAAAGGATTGGAATGAAGTTGATAAGCTGCATTTGTTAGTGGCATTACCTATCTTAATCAAAGCATGGCAAATAGCAGAACCCTCTGAATTGGAAATCTCGCACAAGTATTTTCCGACGGCTTCCCGACTGTCACTGTTGAGAACTTCCAGGGTGCTGGAGAAATTGGTGGTCTTGACGTTGTATTTGTATGAAGCCCAGATGGATTTGCCATCTTTCATCCAGCTGACGTACATCCTCTGGCTGCCGGTGAATGTGCACTCCATCGTCAAGGGGTGGCCGATTTTATAGAAGGTGTTTCTCAGTTTTGTCACAAAGCAGACAGGTTCTAAGAAATCAGTTAGCAGTGGTGTTAGATGATGTAAGCAGTGTTGTTTAGCCTTTCAAACAAGCTGATTATTCATTATTAATACATTCATAATATCTTATGGAAGTGTAAATGAGTTGACTGATCCCTGAAATTAAACAATGAGGTCAACTGCTGGTAAGGTGCTTTACCTAATTTAACATTAGCATGGCAGATGTCGGTTACTTCGGCATTAGAGATTACACATGTGTATCTTCCGACAGCTTCTTCTCTGTCACTGTTGAGGACTTCCAGGGAACAGCTGTCGTCGGTGGTCTTGACGTTGTACTTATACGATGCCCATATTAGTTTGCCGTCCTTCTTCCAGGTCACACACACTCTTTGGCTACCGGTGTATGTGCACTTGAGCGTCAAAGGTTCACAGAGTCGGAAATATGTGTCTTCCAGCTTTTTCGTGAAGCGAGCTGGCTCTGAGAGGAGTAATGGTTGGGTTAGTTGCATGTATTTTTTGCTAGCAGGCAGGTTATCATGCAGTTGACTCATCTAGTAAGATTGTTACATTAGTCCCTGATGACCACTGCCAGAGGCAGTTGACACAGTTAATGATGAATTGAAAGCAGATGGTGTTTTTAAGTTTGTGAATTTGTGACGTTACCTAGGCTGACACAAGCGTGGCAGACATCCGTTCCGGCTCCGTTGGAAACTTCGCACGTGTATGTTCCAGCTGCCTCTGGCCTGTCGCTGTTGAGGACCTCCAGAATGCAGGTTGAATCAGTAGTTTTAACATTGTACCGATAAGAAGCCCATATCAGCTTGCCGTCCTTTCTCCATGTGACGCAGACCCTCTGGCTCCCGGTGAATGCGCAGACTAGTTTCAGTGGCTGACCGACTATGAAAGTTGTGTCTTCCAGCGTCTTGATAAAGCGCACAGGTTCTGAGAGAAGCAATGTTGATGTTAGAAATGTGCCCACTGTTATGTTGCCATGCATGCTATGATTCTATGTCGATGTTAATGTAACTGAGTGAAGTATTAAGAGAAAGCTACATTAGCATTATTTTTCAAAGAGTTGGATTTTTCACCTGAGGTAATATAATCACTGGATTTACAATGTGAAATCTGATCTACAGCCTGTTGTTGACTGCTGACTGTCATTTTCAATAAACAAGTACGTGGAACGCAACATGTCCCTACAACCACAGTGGGATTTATAATGTAGAAAAAAGAATGGAAATCGAGCTTCACCTTTCACCGTCACATTACAGCTGGTTGAGGCTGAACCGACCCGGTTCTCGGCCTTGCAGATGTACTCGCTGTGATCAAACTTGGTTGTTTTGATCAATTTCAAAGTGGCAACACCGTTTGTGAAATCCATTGAACAAGTGTTTGACTTGCGCAGCTTTCCGTCAGCTTTGAACCAAGCCACAGAGATGTCAGGAGTTCCTGAAATACGGCATTTCAGGGTAACTGGATCGCCCATAACTACCTCCACTGGCTCCAGTTTCTCAACAAAGTACGGTCGTTCTGAAGTGAAAGATGGTGATGATGATGATTAAGTAAGAGAACTGATGTTGAGTTTTAGATGAACAAATGAAATAATGAAGGACTCAAACAATGAATGATTATGAATTATAAGACTATAGCTTCCAAACTTAACACAGTAACATGAATGCTAATAATTGTACCTAGAATTGACACTTGTGCTTCACATCTGTCACTGCCGACTCCATTGTCTACTTCGCAAGAATATCGCCCCGCTGCCTCCATCCTGTCGGAGTTAAGAACCTCCAAGATGCAGGAGGTGTCTGTGGTGATCACATTGAACTGATATGAGGCCCAGATGAGTTTACCGTCCTTCTTCCAGCACACGTTTACCCGGGGGGTTCCAGCGAACGTGACCTCAAGCCTCAGAGGTTTGTCCTTTTCAGACGAAATGTCCCTCAGCTTCTTCACAAAGTGGACTGGTTCTGAGAGAGGTAATTCCAAGATCAGTTACATTCAATTCATTTTTAGAAGTTCACAGATGGTTAATAAAAGATCAACTATCCTGCTGACAAACCTTTAACAAACAGGTAAACTGGGCAGCTCTCCTTCCCTGCATCGTTAAGGATCTGGCAGGTGAACTCTCCAGCGTGGGACTGATCCACTCTGTGAAGCACCAGAGTGGCGACATCATCCTTCAAGGTGATCTCACAGCCTCGTCCGTGCTGCATTTCCTTGGCTCCCCTGAACCATTTCACTTTCAGGGGAGCGCTGCCTCTCACTTTAGCTGAGAAAGACACATTTTTGCTGGGCAATGTTTCCTTCGCTTCAGGTTTCTCCACAAAAGATGGGGGTTCTGGGTTCAAATAAAAAAGATGGGTGGTTGATAACCGTTAAGATTTTGCTTGATCCCGTGCTACGTAAACATCCTTGATCTGTTCTGCTGCGACTTTATTCATATCTACTGACCTGCTACATTCATTGAAGCACTCGTCTCACTGGTTCCTGCAGAATTCACAGCTTTACACGTGTATTTGCCAGAATCTGACATCCTGATAGTTGGAACTGTCAGTTTGCAGTTATTATCAGTGCAGCTTATGTCATAGTTTGGCCCACTTTTGATCTCCTGACCCCCGTGGAACCAGGAAGTTGTTAAAGGCGCAGAGCCAGTAACCTTACACTCGATCTCACCGGGCTTACCCACAACAAGGTGGGTGTCTCTCAGCTTCCTTATAAAACTTGGAGGAATCAACTTATCTGTTGTCAAAAAACGACACATAACACGTTATAAAGCATTTCTGAGCTGAATGCTAATCAAAAGGATCAAAATATCATAAAAGAATAAGACAGAAAAAATGGGATGTATATAGTGGTCACCAACCTGATACAGAAAGCTTAGTTATGCAAGAGGCTGTACCAATTTGGTTTGTGACCTCTAGTTTGTATTCTCCAGCATCTGCTTTGTCAGCAGACCGAATCTTTAGGGTGGCAACATTCTTAGTGAGGGACATCTGACACTTGGCACCAGCAGAGAGGCCTTTCTTATCCTTGAACCACTTAACTTTCAGTTCTGGAGAGCCAGATACTCTGACTTCAAGAGCTGCATTTTCTCCTGACTTCACATTCAGGGACTCTGGACTATCCACAATAGCAGCGGGTTCTAGAAGTTAGGGAAGAAGATATTAAGGCAAACGAATCCTTACACTGTTACGTGTGGTGATAATATGAAGTCTGGAGTTCTACAAACCTAGAACGGTCACTTGGGAGACAGACTCCATGACTCCGGAGTCATTCCTCAGCTGGCAGGTATATTTACCAGCTGTGGTCGAGTCAGCCTCGGGTACTACGAGGGTGACCACATTGTTCTCAAACGTGATCTTCCTGTTGTCACCATCTCTGAGGATGTGATCTTTGTCCTGAACCCAGGTCACAGTCAAAGGCTCAGAGCCCTTAACTGATGCCGTGAGTGTCAGCTGCTCACGGACTCTCACTGATTGGTCGACCAGCTTCTTGACAAACACTGGTTGTTCTGAACAGTGATAGAAAGATGAAAGATGAGGAGGTGAGATCGCACTAAAACTGAGCTTTGAGGAAAGGGTTCACTGATTCTGTACGAACCTTTAAGAGTAATGGTCGTGCGGCAGGATTCACTTCCTACGTTGTTTGACACCCTGCACTCAAAATGGCCAGTGTCCTCTTGTTCCAGTCTCATGATGTGAAGTGTGGCAGAGCTGCCTTCACTGACCATCTTATATTTCCTACTCTCCTTTAGTGGTCTTCTGTCTTTGTACCAGTTAATGTCGAAAGGCGGAGTGCCATACATCTCACAATGCAGGCTGGCATCTTTCCCTACAATACCCTCCACTGGGCTTGGAGTTTTGATAAAGGATGGAGACTCTGGAAAATACATCAAGATATATTAACTGAAGGAATATTCATGGACGAGCAAGTCTTCACTGCAAGCATATCGGCAGGAGAGTTCCACTGGAAATAAATCCTTATTGACGGTCATGCTGAAGTTCAGTCCATGCTACAGGATCCATCCAGACATTGACGGAAAGAACAAAGATCATTAGTGAGGAAATGGAAACACTCACTTAATGCCCATGCTATGATAGGAGGGTATGTCATATCATGGTGACATCAGAGAAATGAAAATAAAAAAAAGGATGTCGGTCACTACTTAAAAAAGAGGTACCACTCAGACTCATGCTATCTGACACACTGGAGGACAGATATCAGAATGTTGAAGTCTGAATCCATGCTCAGGTATTTAGACAGGGTTCTCCAAAAGCACTCATTAGTGGTCAAATTTCAAACGCAATCTCAAAATCTGCATCACAGGGAATTTTGATTCCTTCTTTAACATGCTTTAACAAGTTTAGAGTGGACAAAAATCCACAAGTGTAGTAGATCTTCTTGAAAGCTGACCTTGAACTGTGAGAATACTGCTGCAGCTTGCACTACCAGCATCGTTCTGAGCCTCACAGGTGTAGACTCCGTTATCCTCAAAGCTTGTGGTGTGCAGCTGGAGGTATGCAGTCGAGTCAACAAACAATATTTTATAGTTTCCTCCATGGGTTATCTTTTGGTCGTTTTTGTACCAACACATATTCAGGGAGCGTGAGCTGGTGGCCTTGCATTCGAAACGGTGTCCATCACACTGCTTCACAAAGGCAGTGGGAGGCAGTTTGAGGACAAACTGAGGAGGTTCTGCAAAGTCAAAAAAAGATCATCGTCAGCATAAGGTAACACTTGACCTTCAACGTGACGTATGGAGGATGTGAACAGGTGATTCTGAAGACAACACAATGTTCCTGGAAAGAAAAGAAATGGTAACATGGTCAGGTGGAGAAAATGACGATGAAGAAATAATCAGTGAAAAATGTGAAACAAAAAGATGGAGTTAATTGAGTGGTGGACGAAAAAAAGAATAGTCCGAACCTTTCACCAACAACTCTGCTGCACTTTTCACGGCGCCTGCTTCATTGCTAATCTGGCAGGAATAAATCCCACTTTGCAGAGTTCCAATTGAGAAGAGCTTGACTGAAGAAGAATATTTATCCAGTGTAATCGTGCACAATGGCCCAGTGATGAGTTCGATGGCATCCTTGAACCATTTGATGTTAAATGGAGGTGTTCCTTCAAAGATACTTCTGAAGAGTACAGTAGACTTTGGAAGAACAGCCTGAGACTCAGGTTCAGCTGTGAATCTTGGTGGCACTACAACAACCCATACAAAAAACACATTACCACACGTGACTAACTGCCTTTGAGTTGAACATTTGATAAAGTTGACGTTTGAATGCCAACCTTTAGCTGTGAGGACTCCGCTGCACACACAGCTGCCTGCTTTGTTGGTAACGTTACAGGAATACTCTCCTGTGTCAGCGCTCTCGGTCAGAATCAACTCCAACGAGACTCTATTTTCAACCTCCAGCAGTTTATATTTGGAGCTGTTGTTGATGTTTTGTTTACCTTTGCTCCATTCAACTGCTAATGGAAGAGAACCGGCCACTTTGCACTCCATCGTAACCACTGAACCCATAATTGCCTGAATATTTGTTAATTTCCTGATGAAAGTTGGAGGAATGATCTCTTCTGTTTAAAATAGTAACAAAAACATAATTAGAGTCGAAGGAAAAAAGCATTTCTCCAATTTATGATATTTGTCTTGTTGTATTTTACAAACCTAAAACAACCAGCACGACTTTACAGCTGCAAGTCCCAACAGAGTTAGAAGCTTGAAAAAGGTACTCTCCACTGTCTTCCAGCTGAGAAGACTGGATGTGAAGGCTGCTGTAGTTGTTCTCATAGCTGAGGTGATGTTTTCTGCTAGACTGGAACTCTGTGCCATCTTTCGTCCATCTTACATTGATTTGAGGAGTTCCTGCTACCCTGCACTCAAGACTAACCGGTTCCCCACAAGTCACTTTGACTAACTCCGACTTCTCTTGGATCGTAGGTGGTTCTAAAACGCCAAGAAAAAGAGATGAGGGTACGTGTTATTGCTGTTAGAACTAGCTAGAATGTTAGGCATAAGAATTCAGAGGTACCTTGTACTAAAAGAGTGGCAAAGCATTTGTCCTGCCCCGCTTCATTTACGACCTGGCAGGTATACTTCCCGCCGTGAGTTGCCTCACAGGCAGGGATCATGAGTGTGGCCTCTTTGTTCTCAAACTTTCTATCAATCTTTGAATCTTCTGGGATCCAGTTCTCATCTCTTTGCCATTGCACAGAAAGAGGCAGAGAACCTTCCACGATGCAGCGGAAGACTACGACATCTCCCAGAATCCTGGAGACATTTTCTATCTTCTTTACAAATGTTGGAGGCACTAATACAAAAAAGACATGTGATTGAATACCTGAAAGTGTAGAGTACTGTAAGCCTATTGTTTATCAGTGTGATGTTCAATAATCAGTAAAAACCAACCTTTAAGAGACAAAGCAGGAAAGCAAGTGCAACTTCCAACTTCATTGGCTACCGTGCACTGATAAGCACCAACATCTTCCTCTTTACAGTCCTTGATTTTCAACCCCCACTTTTCACTTTCAACAATAACATGCTTTTGGCTGGATTTGATCAGCTGTTTATCTTTGAACCATGTGATCTTTAACGGAGAACTTCCTGCCACTCCGCAAGCGAACGCTGCTGTGGAACCTTTAACAACTTCAAGAGATGTTAGCTCTTCAACAAACGACGGAGGCTCTGAAATAACAAAGCAAATCAAAATCTAAATAACCTTCGATTTCCTTCAGTGATGTCATATTGAACAGTTACATCAAATGCTGACAAGATGAAGACAGGTAAAGGAAAACCAACCTTTAGCTTCTAGCTCAACGGTGCAACTCTGTGTGCCGGCTTCGTTGCGAGCCTCACAGAAATATTTCCCGCTGTCCTGTTCACTAACTTGACAAATCTCTAAGGCGGCTACCGAGTTGAAGAACGACATCTTGTGTTTCAGACTCTGGTGAATCTTGGCTCCATCTCTGAACCAGAGCACAGAGATCTCTGGAGAACCAGCAACCTCACACTCAAACATCTTACTGTCTCCTACTCTTACTGTCGAAATGCTTTCAGGTTTGTCAATAAAAAAGGGGGCTTCTGAAAAAATACATACAGAATACAGTTACTTCCCACACAGTTGATCACTGCAAAGCAAAGAAAACTGATTAAGGCAGGAAAGCAAGGTTAACCTTTGACAAAGAGTGTTGCTTGGCATGAAGTGGAGCCAACATCGTTCTGGATTTCACAGACAAAGTCTCCAGAATCTGAAGTTTTGGCAAAGAAGAGCTCCAATGAGCTGGAGGCATCATCTTTGATCACAGAGCAGTCGGCACTGGATAAAATCTCTTTCTTGTTTTTAAACCATTTGATGGTCAGCGGCAGCGTGCCAGAGACCAGGACGTTAAACTGGACCTTCGAGCCAGGCAGAACATTCATGCACTCAGGCTTTTCAAGAATACATGGTGGTTCTGTTTGGGGGAAAAAACCCAATACTTCCATTGTAACAAAATCACAACATAGAAAATGTAAATGTGCATGAAACTGCAAGAAAAGGCAGAGGATACAAAATTAATTCTAACCTTTAACAAACAAAGATCCGCAGCAGCGGACAGATCCCACTGTGTTTTTAGCCATGCAAGAAAAGCTGCCACTGTCTTTACTGTCAAGACGAGAGATTTCCAGAGACGCAACATTCTCAAAGAACGTGCATTTGTGCTTGTCATCAGTTTGGATCTCTCCCTCGTCTTTGTACCACTGAATGGTTATAGGTAGGGAGCCAGAGACAAGACAATCCAGATAAGCAAACGATCCTTTGATACCTTCTGTCTGCTTCAGTTCTCTTTTGAAAGACGGTTTAATAATCTGATCTGTTATATACAAAGTGCAAGACAGTGTTAGTTGGTTCTACAAATATAACAAAAGAGATAAAAATAAAAGATAGAAAACTCTTGGATAAACTGACTTGAGACAGTAACTGATGCTTCACACGTACTGCACCCTCCAACATTTGAAACCTCACAGGTGAATTCACCGCTATCCCTTTTCTCTGTCCTGATAATCGTGAGTACAGAGCTGGTGTCAGTGCTCTGCACTTTGTATCTCTGGCCTGAGGTCAACTCTTTTCCTTCCTTCATCCATCTGCACGTGAGTGGTTTGGTGCCTGAGAATCTACATTCCAGCCTGGCGGGGTCACCCTGGGTTACCCTCATGGATTTTGCATGTTCTGAAATTGTTGCTGGCTCTGACATTAAAAAAAACCCAAAGCTGAATTAGCTGCGACCACTTGCAGGTGGTGTTGAGACAGACAAAGCATCAAGCGTGACATAAAAGCGTCAGTAAGACAAGTAAGATCCAGAAACGTCCCACAAACCTGTGACTACCAGCACAGCGGCACATCTCTGAGTCCCGGCTTTGTTCTGTGCCTGACAGATATATTTCCCGCCATGTGACAACTGAGCATTTTTCAAATTCAACATGGCACTTTTGGTTTCAAAGGACATCTTAACATGCTCGTCTTCTGTGAGCTCGCGATCATCCTTGATCCAGCAGAAAGTCATGGGAAGTGATCCAGACAACATGCACTTCAGAGTAATTTCAGAGCCCAGTGTGCAGGACATGTCCTCAAGTCTCTGGACAAATGTTGGTGGTTCTAGTGGGAGAAGACCACAGGTCAGACTGCATGCTACAGCTGGATTCACACAAACATGATCCACATTGCAAAAGTCATTACTAAACATTGCACATAAACATCATTCATACAGACTGGGCAGCATGCAGGGACATAACCTGGGGTGACCGTATATGACTGTTCTTTGACGAACCTTTGAGTGAAATCTGGAAAAAACAAGACGTCTCCCCAACATTATTGGTGACGGTGCACTGATACGTCCCAGCGTCTCCGGACACACAGCCTGAGATCTGAAGAGTGACTGTGTTGTTTTGGACGCTGATTTTATGCCTTTTGTCGTTTCGGATCAAATTGTCATTGAGGAAACAACTGATTTCAAAAGGACTGGAACCTGAAACGGTTCCTTCCAAGATGATATCGGATCCCTTCACGAGCTCAGCCGATTCAAACGGCCTCACAAACACTGGAGGCTCTATGAGAAAACAGATAGTAGATGTTTGACTTCGATGCAGCAGGTCTGGTCTGCTCCACAGAATCCGTTAAGCTGTTCGGGGCCTCCACATTACAACCAACAATCACTGCACCAATGAAGGTGCATCAATTCTCTGCATCATCAATTTCAAATGTCGTTTGAAACTTGCGCAGGTTTGACATATGCAGCTACCAGTCAATGTAGGCAGCACTGAACATGTTAAAGAACAATGTGGACCAGGCTTCGTACCAACAGTCTGAAGTTTGTCTGAGTAAAACAAGGTTCTGTATGAAGAACTAAAGTCTGAACCAACCTTTGACCTCAACTGAGCTGCTGCACCGGTCTGCGCCGGCCTCGCTGGACGCCTCACAGACGTAATCTCCACTGTCCTCCACAGAGCAGGTCTCTACCTCCAGCGTGGCTATCGAGCCGTCAAAGGACATCGAGTGTTTGTGGTCTGAAACGATCTCTGAGCCACTTTTAAACCATGTGATGATAATCACGGGGCTGCCCTGCACTTTGCACGACAGCTTCAGAGGCTGTCCAGTTTTCAGCAGCTGTGAAGGCTCCAGCTTCATTGTAAATGTTGGGGCTTCTGCAAATTAACGGTTACAAGTTACAGTAAACAACAAGAGGTTAGGTAAAGAAACATCACTTTTTAAAAGAAAGAAAGAAGCAGCACCTTTCACAAAGAGCAATGCGGTGCAATCCACCTTCCCAGCGTCGTTGGACACTTGGCATGTGTATTTAGCAGAATCACTGGGTTTCAATGAGTGGAGCTCTAAGGAGCTTGAAGAGGCGCCTTTCGTTATGAAACATTTCCCCCCAGTGAAAACCTCTTTCTCCTCTCTGAACCACTTCACCACCAGAGGAGCTGATCCTGTAAAGGCTGATTTTAGGACAACATTTGATCCCGGTGCAGCGTCCTGGGACTCAGGTTTCACCGTGAAGACCGGAGGTTCTGGAGTCATTTGGAGGAAAACAGCATAAAAGTTCAATGCCTGTCAATAACTTCTGATCATTTCTAAGATCTGATAAATTCCTGTTTAAGCAAAGTATTTCAACTCGTCTGACCTTTGATGGACAAGGTGCCGCTGGTCTCTTTGACCCCAGCATCGTTAGAGGCTCGACAGGTATAAACTCCACCATCACTGAGCGTCAGGCCAGTTATCATCACAGAGGCCGTGCTCTCACTGAAATCCAGCTTGTGTTTGTCATCACTGTGGATTTCTTTATTGTCTTTGTACCAAGACACAACCATCGGCTGAGAGCCAGAAACCCTGCATTCCAAGGTAACATTACTATCAACACTTCCATCCACTTTCTTTAGACTTTTGGTGAAGGACGGTGGAACTGCTCGATCTGTGTAGGAAAACATTTCACACATGCAGCTGAGACACGACTGTGCGATCTGTCTGGTAAAGATGTGTTCTTGGCTAAAACTGACCTATAACAGTGACGGAGCAGGTACACTGGTCTTTTCCCACTTTATTGGACACTTCCATCCTGTACTCTGAAGTGTCTCCTTTATCTGCGCTGAGGATCTTTAAGATGGCAGTGTTCTCCTTCACTGTCATCTTATATTTGCGTCCACTGATCATCTCCTTCCCGTCTTTAAACCATTTCACTTTGAGCTCTGGGCTTCCAGAGACTGTGCAGCCCAGAGTGGCCGAGTCTCCTGCGGTCACA
Source organism: Scophthalmus maximus (assembly GCF_022379125.1). Taxonomy (NCBI): domain Eukaryota; kingdom Metazoa; phylum Chordata; class Actinopteri; order Pleuronectiformes; family Scophthalmidae; genus Scophthalmus; species Scophthalmus maximus. Next base: position 473,032 of record NC_061528.1, read on the forward strand.
CTGATGGATTCTGCTTTTTCTAAGATCCTGGCAGGTTCTAAAATACAACATGATTTTTTAGACTTTAGAAACATCTGAATCAGCAGTTTGGAAATATTTCCCAACAATATGAATGTGTTCTAACCTTGAACGGTTATGATAGCTTCACACTTCTGCTGTCCGGCCTGATTCTCAGCGAGGCAAATATATTTGCCGCTGTGCTTTATCTCAACACACGAGAAGGAAATGCTCGCGACGTTGTGTTCAAATGTCATTTGGGCATTTGGATCGTCATCTCTCAGCAGCTCAGAGTCTTTCATCCATTTGACAGTGATGGGAGCTGAGCCTTTTAAGGTTCCCTGTAGTTTCACTGTGTTTCCCAACACTGCTGAAACACTCTCAACCCTCTTTGAAAACATCGGTGGCTCTGCAATAACAGCATCAGGCATAATGATGAAGCAAAAGCCAAGAGGAGAACAATGACTACAATAAAAGCTTGTGGTGTTTTCGTGTCTTCTCACTAACCTTTCTGTTTAGCTGTGGAATTTGAGCTCACTGACCCAACCTCATTGGATACGACACATTCGTATTCACCAGTGTCGGCACTCTCAAACGAGTGGATCTCCAAAGAGCTCAGCGATCCCTGTGACACTACCCTGAACTTCTTATCTGTGGACAGGCGTTTCTTATTCTTTTTCCAGGATACCTCGAACGGTGCAGAGCCTGTGATTTCACACTCCAATACCGCCACAGATCCTCTGACCGCCTCTACGGAGAGTAACTCCTTTTTGAAAGACGGCGGTTCTACAGGGACACAAACAGTTCAGTTAGGCCGGATATTTACTTGCTTCCGTACGCATTAATGGCTGCCTTGTGTATCCTATATCTGTCTGGTGCGTCATTTGTGCACCTCCACAAAAATGAACGCTACACATAAGGGCCTCGTGTAACATCTATGATGGCACCACAACCATAAGCTCTGTCCTAATTCAGGGGCCTCCACCTTCGGAGGCTGCATTTGAAGACTGATTGTATCTGATTGGGGCCAACAAACGCGTCCTTCCATCTCCGAGGAACGAAGGCTCCAACGGGTGGATCCTCCTCGGCAAATCTATTCCTTGATTCACTGCACGCCAGTGACAAAGAAAACAAGCTAGCGGGTGGATGAACTGGAGCTCAAAGCCCCGTGAATTGGGACAATGCAGGTTCACATGTTTTAGGGTTTACAGAATGTAAATCCAGAAGTTCTATATGGTCTGAGTTCTGTGGTGCCCTCTAGTGGTACACTCCTGTAACACGTTTGTGTACCTGTCTACTGAGTGGAATCTGGTTGAGTAATAAATACTGTCTACGTCTACACACCTTTCACTGTTGCTTTAGTGCTGCAGCTTTCACACCCAGACTCATTGAGAACCTCACAGGTGTAGTTTCCACTGTCACTCAACGTCACATCCTGAATCTCAAGCGTGGCCACGCCGTCCTTCAGACTGACGCTATATCTGCCACCAGCAGTCAGCTCACGGTCATTACAGAACCAGCTGCTGTGAAGTTCCGGGGATCCTTTGACGACGCACTGCAGCCGCGCGGTGCTGCCCTGCTTCCACACTGTGGTGGCTTCCAGCCTCTTTACAAAGACCGGTGGCTCTGGAGAGGTGAGTGGTTAAAAAGAGCCGCCATGACGTCAAAGAGTAACAACAACCCAGCATCAAAAGAGAACGGGTTAATGATTTGAAAAAGAACATCGACATCACACATCACAAAATAAATTATGTCGATTTTCATTACTGCAGATTTGCAACTGCGTCAAATGCTGCAGAATCCATGAAAATCAACTAGAAAGCTCTTACCTTGAACCTTCACCCAAGTGGAGCATTTTGCACTCCCGGCTTCATTTGTCACCGTACACACAAAATGTCCACAATCTTTCAGTGTGATCTTTAGGATGTCAAGAGTGACGGTCTTATCCTCGAAAGACAGTTTACAGTCTGGAGACTGGTGGACTTTTCTACCGTCTCTGGTCCAGGTGACAGTTACTCCCATGTCCTCATCCACCTGACATTCCAGGTGCAGAGGAGCTCCGACCACAGCAGCAACGGGATCAAGAGGCTTCACAAAGTTGGGCTTATCAATGACCCGCAGCTCCGCGCTGCACTCAGCCGTCCCAACACTGTTGGACACTCCGCAAATATAAAGCCCCCCGTCAGCTGCCTCGAGGTCGGTTATCTCAAGAGTGTGTTTATTCTTTTCACAAGAGGTTTGGTAGTGTGTCGCCCCTTTAGGTAAGACCTGGTTGTCTTTGACCCAGACAACGTTGAGAGGAGCAGATCCTGTTATCACACACTGTATCATTGCCCTCTTACCGACATACACAGTCTGAGGGTCAGGTTTACTTATAAAGGCAGGAGGGCATTGCTCTATATGAATCGAGGAAAAAAAGAAACACATTAGTGGTGGTATGTTAAAACTCTGTAACCAAAACCTGCCAATGAGACATAAGCAAACCAGCAGAGCAAGAAAGATTCACAGGACTCATCAGCAGTTACGAAGACGACCAGCAGAGCACAGAGGGAAAAAAATAAAGCAGTTCTACTTTCAAGTTTTGATCAGCTCCAAACTCAACCAGCGAAGAAGAGGGAAACCAGCATGGCTCTTACCTGTGACGCTGAGAGAGGCAGAGCACTCGTCACTGCCGTGCTGATTGGATGCCTTGCAGGTGAATTCACCGCTGTCGTCCTTGGTTGGGCTCAGAAGCTCCAGTGAGGACGTGCTGAAGCGATTGATAATCCTGTATTTATCGCCCTCTTTGATGTGGTGCCCATCTTTGAACCACTTGAAGCTCACGTTCGGAGCGTCCTCAATTTCACAGTCAAACTTGGCAATGTTGCCGATGTTGATCTCCACAGGGACGATTCTGTGCCTGAACACAGGTTTTACTGTGACAGAGAGAGAAAAAGATAAAAAGACAAATGAATAAACAGAAGATGAGATGAGTAGAGGTGGTGATGAAGTGAACCTGGGATGGAATGTGACCAACACAAAGTGATCCTGTTGTGACTGTGGAGGAGGAAATGGTGTTAGGTTGAGGATGAAGACGTGATGAACAGAGATTCTGTGACAGGAAAAAGGAAGTAAAAGCATGCGAAGAAGAAGTGATGGATGTTTAAAGAAATTAAGTTCAAGGTGATTCATTGGAGGGAAACAGGAATGGATATGGAGGTAAAGTGTTTGTGGAGGAAGGGTGAGCTGCTGTCTGGTGAAAACCTCAAACCTTCTCAATTTGGTTTTGCTTGAAAAAAAACCTCAACAAAGAGTTTCTTTTGGGGGGGGTCAACTCTGTTTTCCCACATTCAGATATAATTTGATTATGTTGAGGTTTGCAGACAACAGAATGTGAAATTCAATGTGCTTAGTTAGTTGATGATGATATGAAAGAACTGTTCATCATCAAACCTCTTGAGACCACAGTGAGTCTTGAAGACATTGTCGTCCTGCCGGCTTCGTTCTCAGCCTCACAGACATATTCTCCTTGATGCTTCTCCTTCACAACCTTGTTGATAACCAGTGTGTATGTTTCGTTTTCTTTAGAACACTTGAACTCTTTGCCAGATTTGACCAGTTGCCCATTGACTAACCAGTTTACGTTGGTGACATACTTTATGGTGGCAATAAAAACAGCCTTGCCATTTTCCTCAGCGCAAACATCTTCCAGAGAGTCAACGACAAAGGGATAATCTACCAGACTGTCTGACGTCTCGCTGATCATGACTGCCTCTGAAAGATACTCCTCTCTGGATTCTCTGGTTTCTCTGCTGATAGTAGTGTCCACCTGTTGTTCAACAGAAACCTGGCACATGGAGGCCGTGGTGGTTGCGTCAGCAGTGGTGGCCTTCCTCTCTGACCTAACCATCTTCTTGCTCACCTGCTTAGACTCGTGCACCTCAGACCGACTCTGAACCGTTGCACTTTGGAAGGATGCCCTGGCTTCAGTTTTGAGCGCTGCAGACTGAGACACAGCAGGAGGAAACCCGACTGCACTCTCTGCCACCACCACAGTGTCCACAACCAATGACAAAATCTCTTTAGAGGATGCTGAGCTGACCAGCACTTTATGAGGCTTTTCAACCTGCATGGTACCTGGTTGCTCTGATGTTAGACTTTGTTGCTCCTGGAAAACCATAGCATGTAGAGCTACCTGAAGTTCAGACCTGAGGTCGGCTGTCTGAGGGTATTCACCCTCAAATGACAGAGTGATCTCCATGGGAGCACCTGGGGTTGTGATCAGATAAGTGTGCATGGCCCGTTTCTGCTCTCTCTGGACCTTCACCTCCTGTACCTCCACAGCCTCTAACCTCCCCAGGACATCAGCCAGTAACACTGGCTGGTCACTGGCCACAGCAGACTGAAGAGAATCTCTGAGCTGATGCCGCATGTTCACACTTGATGATTTAGGGATCTGAATGACAAAGTCGAGCTCTTTGGGTAGAGTCTGAGCGTCCTGAGACTCATGGACAAAAAGAACTCCTTTGGGCTGCATCACAACGCTCACAGATGAGCCCTCAGGTTTATGTATCTCACTGGAATGCTCTCCAACAATGACCTGCTTTTCTTCTAGCAACACTGACTGTCGGACTGATTGTCCCTCTTGGATCTGGACTGCAAAGTCCTGCTCAGCGGCTTCTAAGATAGCACAGCTTTCAGTGGCAACTGCCTTCTCCTCTATGAAAACAGGCTTTTTGGGGATCTTGGGCTCAATTTTAATCGCAGGCCTGAATTTCTCATCAGTTTCAAGACTAATGGTATGACCCTCCTCAAGAGTCTGAGTGTCTGTGATGTTTAAAGAATGCGTAATATTCCAGTAGTCCTCTTTCTGGACTAGAGCTCGCTGCTGTTTCATGTCAACTGTAAAATGAGTCTCCTTTGGGAGCTGCAGGGGCCGGGAGCAGACCGTGAGGATGTTTGGAGGTCTGGGCTCAGTGCGATGTTTCGACTGAATCCCGGTCACTGTCAAGTCAAGATCTTTGTAATAACCTGCTATGATCTCTTTTCTTTCTTCTGAGGCAGCTGCATGCCGCCTAGTCTTCTCTTGTTTCTGTACCGCCACCTGCTGGTCAGGTTTAGTGATACTAAGTATACCTTCCTTTGGCAAAACGGATAAAGAATGAATTGACTGAAGGTATTTTGTTTGTGGTAACTCTGTCTTTGGCTGAATTGTTGTGGCATCCACCTTTGCTGCAAAGTCTGAAGTTGCCTCACAAACAACAGTTCTCTGCTCTTCTTGAGTCACTGAATGCAACAAAATTGGACTCAACCTCGTGTCTGCCTGCTCTGTCGAAGGCTTTTCGCTGCTGAACTTGCCCTCTGACTGTAAAACCTCCTGGTCACTGATAACCTGCAGGTTCATGAGTCTTTCTCCCTCTTGCTGAGGCTGCACACGCACAGCTGAAGCGATACCTGGCACCTGCCCGACCTGTTCAGCCTGGAGTTTGTATTTCTCTTCAGCAGCTATAGCTGACTTAAACACTTTGTCTTTGCATGGGGTGACGCTCTCCTGCCCTGGTTTGTGTATTTTAAATATCTGCTCTTTTGATAAAGCCACTCTTGTCTCGCTCACTGGAGCTACCACTGGTTTCGACTGCTCTTTCTCAATGAGCGGTTTAGTAGCTGCATCTAAAGCTGGTAAAGGCTTAATGTGCCTTTCTGTGATTAGCAGTTGCCCTGTGGACTGAGCAGAGTATAAAACCTTCACCCCTTCGGTTATTCTAAAACTCTTCTCCTCCTCTGGTCTGTGCATGACACTGGAAGTTTCATCAAGGATGGGTCGAGTGGACTCTATTTGTGGACCACTAACAAGCTGTCTGGGCTCTGTCGAGGCCGCCATGCGCTCTGGAGCCCGGTCCGTCAAGGCCTCAGCTCTCACTGTGGTGAGTGGGAGGACCTTTTCAGATGTAGCCGACATGATCTTGCAAGGCGGCTCCTTGGCTGACTCCAGTTCGACCATCTCAGGGCTGAGAATCCTTTCAGAGTGCTGCTCAGTGATGTTTTGTCTCTCCTGGACTGAAGATACAAAGGTCGCCATGTGAAGCTGTGTCACAGGAACAGCTGAGACCTGAGGTGGATGGGCAGGAGCCGAAGAAACCCTCTCCTGTATTTCCTGAGACTGTAGCACTGCCGCCTGCCGGGTGAACTGCTCTCGATGGAGGGTGGCAGCAGAGATATCGAGCTCTCTGAGGGTTCCTACCTCCTCGCTAGGAATAATCTGCCGGTCTTCAGTACTAATGGTATAAATCAGCTGATCAGACCGGACTCTTTCCTGGTGTAACCTAAACTCTGAGGTTTGCTCAGTCATGGATATCTTCAAACCTTTCGCTTTCTTCACTAATGAGGGCTTTTCCTCAACTTTCTCCCTGAACACCAGCAGCGTGGCAGTACAAGAATCTTTGCCATATTGGTTGGAGGCCTTACAGGTGTAGATGCCACCGTGATCTTGTTTGACGCTCTCAATTTTAATAAAACCTGACCCATCCAGATTGTTCACAATGATACAGGACCCACTCGGCTGAATGTGGAAGCTGCCATTGAGCCACTGAACCTCAGGGAGAGGATCTCCAGTCACCGAGTACCTGAAGATGGCCTGACCTCCCTCAGACACCTGAACTGCCTCTATGGTTCTGGTGAATTCTGGGGGTTTCCCAGTTGGTACAAAGATTGTCCCAGCGGATTTTTCCTCTAGTTCTGGCTTCATCAGCTGAACTTGCAGATGAGAAGAGCAAGTGGATTGACCAAATCTGTTGCTGACTGTACAGGAATACTCTCCTTCAGACTCCTTTTGAACCTTGTTAATGACTAAGATGTACTCGTCTCGCTCGTGAATGAACGTATATGCAGATGAACTCGTTATAGACCGCCCGTTGTGGAACCACTGAACAGTGGGCTTAGGGAAACCAGACACTTTGACAGTGAACACTCCGGTTTCTCCGACAGTCACAGCTGCCGGAGAAAGTTCGCTGAGAAAAACTGGCTTTTCTTTTTTCTTCTTCAATGTGCTGGAATAGCGTTTCGACTCTGGCGTGAGTTCAAGTGTTCTGCTTTTGTCTGGTAACTTTAGGCCAGTGAGGAACGACTCCTGCGTTTCCTCCTCCACTGTGACGGTCGAGCTAGAGAAGGCTGAGTGGAATAATGACAGTTTAAAGAACAGTGAGACGCCTGCACTGAAAACAAAATGATAGAGTTATATTTGACTATATATATATATATATATGTATATATAAAATCATTTAGTGTGAAAGAGACATAAATTGAGTAAAGCTACTAGTTTTAGTGCTGTTATATTTATAGAACTGTGTCATCAGCATAACAAGGGCAGCACTAACAATAAAGAACATTTACTTGACAATACTACAGGACAGTTTCCAAAACAGCCATCAAGTTTTTTTTCATGGAGAGACTTTCACTAATGAAGAACATTAAATTTGTTTTGAAGCCCTGAAGAAAAGTTTTCTCACCATCGCCACCTGAACACAAAGTCAAATAAATTTTAAATACTTTCTTCCTTCAAACATCGTCTCAGTTGCAGTTCTGCTACTCAGCAAAGAGGAAGAAGATAATGAAACACCGACAACATGTTCAGACGCTCCTGCGGATATTTACCTTTGATTTCCTCCTGTACCTGAGTCACAAGCTCCTTCTCCACTGCAGTTACTGTAAAGACACAAATGTCGACAGATTACAAACGGTCCCAGAACTGAACATAAAGTCTCATATGGTGCAAGACTGTTAGAGTCAGTGACGTGAGGTCGTGCATCCATATCATCCGTCTGTGTGACTCTCACACATGCTCTCTGTCGGTCTGTAGTGTGCAGCACCTGAACGCTCAGTGACGCTTTGTCTTTATCTGTGTCTGTGTTTTAGTCAGTAAAGCAAAGGTCTGAGACCTTTTCCTAAAACACTGTGGTTAAAACCTTGTTGGAGAAGTGATGCCTGGTGGAAGAAGTGTGCCTCTGGTGGCTCGTGGGTGAGAAGCAGTGTGGATGAGTGTTGAACTTAAGCCCGAACGAGCAGAAAGACCAAAAGCATGCAGATGCCAACCTTTCGTCACTGTGCTGCGCTCAGCGTCTTCGGCTGAGACCACATTTTTGCAAGTGTAAGAGCCCCCGTGTCCGGATGTCACACTGTTAACATTCACACGGCACAGGGGGCCGTCGTGTTTCAGAGAGTAAGACACAGAATCCTCACAATTCAACCGGTCGTAAAGCCAAATGACAAACGGAGAGGGAACCCCCTTCATAACGCAATACAAGGAGCCGCAGAGTCTGTTCCTGCTCAGCAGCTCCGGGGGGAGTTTGACCAGGAACTCGGGGCAGCTGGAGAGGCGTTGACCTGGTATGACATCAGGGAAAAACAGATGGCTGAAGAGGCTGTACGCTCTCTGGGAAGATGGAGGCAACGGCCCAGGTTTCTCCATTGCCTCCTGCTCCTCTGGCTCAGGGGGATCGCTAAGGGTCTCCCCGTCTGCCTGACACACTTTGGGCAGAGAATCTGTCAGGATGGGGGTTTCTGCTTTGACATTTGCTTCTTTAGCTGGGTGAGAATAAAGTTAGGGAGAGTAATTAGGGGTCAGAGTACAAAGCTGTAACTCTAAACACTAAAGGGGTTAGTAGGATGGATGATGAGGTTAGGGAAGGAGAAGCCGCGAAAGCAGAGGAGGACTAACAGGTTACAGGCTAAGAGAGAATATTAAAATGTGAGAGGAGGGGGCGCAGCAGGAGCAGCAGAGAGAGGTGGGATGGACCAGATGGAGACAGACTGAGTAAAAAGAAAGATTAACCACCTTCAACAGTGAGCTGGGCGGAGGAGCTGTTCTGGCCGTGTTGGTTGGTGGCAGTGCAGCAGTACCTGCCCTGGTCCGCCACCCCAACACCCTGGATGACCAGGGACAACACACCCCCACTCTCAGAGCCCCTCACCCGCTCCGTGTCCACCAGGCTCTGGCCGTTATGATCCCACACCACCCCGTTGAAGGGCTGCCCGTCGAACGAGCAGCTGAACTCTGCCTTCTCGCCGCTTTTCACGCGGACGTCGCTCATCTCCATCAGCAGTTGGGGGCTGGCTGAGAGTTTGATATCGGAGCTGCACTCGGAGCTCGTCTCCACCGAGCTCACACTCTTCATCTGAACCTCGAGCGTCCTCCAAGACACGGAGGAACTCTGAGAGACCGTCTGAGAAAACTCAACACTGTGGGCTGTTTGTCCCACAGACAGAGAGCTGAAACTCTCTGTCTGAGCCTCCAGCCTCCCACTTAGCTCGGCCTCAGCCCCGGCGCTCCGCACACTAGCTAAGGCTTTTTCATCTGGGCAGTAAGAAAGAGTAGAAGAATTAGGTCAACACATCATTCTGGTGACTTCTTCAGGTGCAGGTGGAGGAGCGTTGAGGAGTCAGGACCAGTGAGGGACAGTGGATGGGTGGAGCTGTCAATCATGCAATCTTGACTGGAGCCGAAATTTACATTAGAACTTCTTTTGAAAAAAAAAAGAAGCTATGGCTCATTTCTCTGTGTCCGGGTGTGAGGAAGTCGGTGCTGCAACTCTCTGAAGTACAGATTCACTTCTCAGCAGAGAGACATCGCTACTCGTGTAGGAAGAGAAGGAAGGTGTAGGACAATCTGTCAGATTATCACCTCACAGTGAGGACGAACACAGACACAGTCTCGATTGCTCACAGGAACACAAACAGACTGACTGATATTGAAATGAAAGGCTGAGCTGTTTATAAAGATCTGGTTGACATGTCTGTCGTGACAGAACAGCCTCAGGTTCAATCCAGGGGTTTTAAGACGTTTTGAAAAACATATTGTTGGTAAAACCTTTATCGCTGTCGAACATAAACAGCAGAATAAGTTTGAATAAACCTTTGAGATGTTTCCTCAGTTCTGAATGTCAGAATCCAACATGTCATCTGGTTTTTAATGACTAGTTTTTAACTTTCTTCAGCTTTCACAGCAGTTTCCCCATGCTTGTGCTAAGCTAGGCTAAATGGATGGAATATTAATCAGAAACATCTGACAGATAATCAGAAGATTTAGATTGCGATCAGCTGCAGACAACTCTGTCCTGAACTTTACAAACCCCCCAGGGAACCATGCAGCCGCCCATTGGATCCATGAACCTGTTTTCTGGCCAATAGATGCTTCATTGTATTTCTGACAACGAGGTGAGAATCAGGCTGCGGAGGTTTACTCCTCTTTCTTTAGCCCCGGAGGAAGGAACATGTGTGTCTGTTGGTACAGACAATGTGATCGATCGAGTCCATAATCATCAACTTTCCTGATTGGTTCTCAAGACCTAGAGCCTCTGTAAGCATGCCAGCTAATGATGCTAAAAGAGAGCTTCAGCTGTAGTTTCTAATGGACGTAAGAAGTTCTCTGTGCCTCAGGAGAAACCAACATGAAAGATTCAACATGTTGAGTTAAACATAGGAACGTCAGTGTTCTCAGTTGGACTGTTGAGGCTCATGTAGTGTGTAAAGTTCTGACCGTCACTCGGTCGCCTGACAAACTCACCGTCAACATTCAAAGTCGCAGCACATGTGACCATTCCCGCCGAGTTCGTGGCGATGCACGAGTACTCTCCTTCGTGTTCGGGAAGAACTCTGGAAATCTCCAACTGGCAGACGTCACCGTAATGAGACATCCTGAAGATGTCCGACTGTCGGAGCTCCCGGGTCTTACAGAACCACGAGATCTGCAGATCTGGACACAGCAATCGTTCCCCGTCAGAATCATCATGTTTTATCTGATTACACTTAATAATGCTGAACAGGAAAGGCTGGGAGCATCCCTCATATTCACACAGTGGAATCTTTCATTTAACTTTTTCATCTGTCACTTAGTTGGCTCATTTGAAATTAAACCATGATCATAAATAACATTGTGTCTCTAACAGCGACTTGTGTCTCGCTGCAGTTTAGTAAAGTTCAGTTAAATAAGATCCAGAAGAAGGGGAGCAGTGGTTATTACCGTCCCCAGAGACAGTGCACTGGAGCTGGGCCGAGTGTCCCTCAGTGACCAAGACGGGCTGCAGCGGGGCCACAAGGACCGGAGCCGAGACCTTGGCCAAGGTCTCCACCACCTCAGGAACTGGAGCAAAGACGATGAAAAATAATCATTAATCACTCTGATCTGATCATGTAATCAATGTCATTGAGGAGAACGATTTTCTGATTCTCTTATTAAACACAGACAAACAATTTTAGCTTCACAGTCCAAAGAAAAGCCTGAAAAGAAAAAACAGATTCCAGCGTCTTGATGATCATTTACCTTCCACCGTGAGCTCGGCGGAGCTCGTCACCTCTCCGTAGTCGTTCCTGGCCTCGCAGCTGTAGACGGTGGCGTCCTCGGAGAAGACCTCCAGGAGCAGCAGCGTGTGCTCGTCTCCGTCGTGGAGGAACTTGAACTTGTCGCTGGTGGACAGAGCCTGAGAGTTCTTGTACCACGACACCTGAGGTGGTGGGACGCCACTCACCTGCACCGAGAAGCGAACCATTCTACCAGACATCACCGTCTGCGGCTGCATGTGGCGGACGATCTCGGGAGGCTCGGGCACTGAAGACGGAAAACAGAAGAGTTCAAGTTTTCCAGAATACAGGACATGGAAATGTACCTCACTTCTCTGTTTGCCTGTTGCCTCTCACTTCAGGTTCCCCCATCTGCTAAATCCCTCTTGCTTCTATTACTACTTCAACCTGTGAGTTCGATATGTGTGTATGAGCAGATCGATCGTTTGTGTGACGGCAGCTCAGGGTTCTTACGTTTGACGTGAAGGTTCATGGTGCTCCTGTTTTTCCCGGCTAAGAAGGCGTACTCCCCTGCGTCGCTCCTGTAGGTCTCGGAGATGGTGAGGCGGTGGAGCCTCTTGATGGTGGCGTACCTGAACCTCTCCTCCACCGAGAACTGGATCTCCACCCCATTCCTCATCCAGCGACCGTCCACGTCGTCCTCATTCACCTCGAACTCAAAGGTGGCTCTGTGTTTCTCAACGACCTGTAAAAACAGGAGATCGGAGGGTTGAAACCTCTTTAGTGGAAAAGGACCAGAACCTGTAGTAACGTTTAATTTACAGCAGATTAATGACTGAACTCACAGTGACGTCCCTGCTAGCAGGCGCTGAGATTTTGACGTCCCGTCCCTCGACCCCCAGGTGAGCCCTGGACATGTTGGATCCGGCCACGGCGGTGTACTCTCCTGCGTCAGACAGGCGGACTGACGGCAGGGCCAGACGGTGCAGTAATTTATCTGAGGTCATTTTATACCTGCAGAAAAAAACAGAGAAGCATGAAATGATTTTGTTTTCATGATTTCATTTTCGATCGATCTTTATCTGCTGAGTTTTTTGCTACTGCACCTGTCAGACATCTCCAGCTCCTGACCGTCCTTCATCCACATCACCTGGATGTTTGGTTCAGAAACTTCACATTCAAAAGTGGCCCTCTTCTTCTCTGTGATCTTGATGTCCTTCAGTTGTTTTGTGAACTCAACCACACGAGCTGCAGTGGGAAGAAGACACAAGGACATGAGTGAATCTGCAGGGGGGGGGGGGGCCATGGGTCCTTGTCTAGATTTTTCTAGATGTCCCCATGGAGGTTCTGGTGGTTCTTTAAAGGATTGTGGAAGATTTTGGGAGTTCTAAGGGGTGTTTTGGAGATTCTATATGTTGTTGTTAGTGATGCATGTTTCCCTCAGGAGGAGCTAGAGACCAAACACAGAGCTTAAAGTAAAAACTCTTACCCTCAACATAGAGTTTGGCTGTAGTAACTGCAGAGCCGGCCATGAAGGTGTATTCAGCACTGTCTCCGAAGTGAACATTCCTGATGCTCAGAGTGTGTGTGAGCTGTCGGCAGCGAGCCTGGCATCGGTCCGTGGACCGGATCTCCAGGCCGTTCTTTAGCCATTTGTATGTGATTCCCTCATAGTTCACATTCACTTCAAACGTGACCGTGTCTTTCTCCTGAGCGTTCAGGTCCTGCAGCATCGCCGAGATTAGAATGGCTGGAAAACAACAACACTGAGGGTGAGTTCACTAGAGCTTTCAGATGAAGAACATGACATGTCGTTTGCACAACTTTAAATTGATTTAGAATCAAATTATTTCAGAAGGTCTAAAGCATAAAATGAAGAATCAGAACTTACGACTGACGGTGAGCGTGGCGGACACTCGGTCGTTCCCGCAGACGAAGGTGTACTCTGCAGAGTCGTCCCTGCTGGTGTTCATGATCTTCAGCTGGTGGAGTTTTCCTTGAACCACAATCCTGAACTTCTCGCTCATCTCGATCTCCACGCCGTCCTTCAGCCACGTGGACGGTACGTTGAAGTGAGAGACTTCACACTCGAACGTGGCCACCTGCGTCTCCGGGACCTTCACGCTCTTCAGGGGTTTGGTGACTCGCAGAGCTGACGAGCGTAAAGAGGAAGGAGGAAATTTTAGTGTCACATTATTTAACACCATATTTCTATTTTATCCAGGTTGCAGGTGTATGCTAATACTTACACTCAACGATGAGGCGAGCACTGCACTGCAGGTGTCCCACCACAGCAGTGTACTCTCCCTCTTTTCTGTTGTCCACGTCCTGGACGATCAGTTTGTGTGTCTTCTTCTCGGTGAGCATCCTGTAGTGCTCGTTCGGCCTCAGCTCCTTTTTGTTGAACATCCACGTCACAGGGATGTCGTCCTCTGATAGGCCGAGCTCAAATACAGCACTTGCACCCAACAATGACGTCACATCCTTTGGCTTCTTCAGGATCTTAATAGCTGTTGGAAAACATTTGAGAGTTTTACAGTTTGTTGTGTAACTGTACCTTTAAGATTGACGAGTTAAAACATCAGAAATTAGTCAAATCAGTCAAATCAGCATTTGCTTACTTTCAACATTCAGCCTGGCATTTGCAGACAGTTTTCCCAGTTTGAAGGAGTAAACAGACTCATCGTGTGTGGTGCAGTTCTTGATCTTCAAGGTGTGGACTGTGCCTTCGATACTGATCTCATATTTATCACTGGACTGGATCTCAACACCGTTCTTGATCCACTGCGCTCCCCTCACATTTTCATGGGTCAGCTCCAGGACGAACATAATATCCTGAGTCTGGACCACATTCTGGTTCTTCAGGGTCTTCTTGACCTTCACAGCTGTTGAGACAAACATCATTGTTAATCCTCGGTTTTAAAAATGTGTGTGATGGTAGGTGTCTTAGATCCGTTGCTCTCAACCCGGGGTAGTGAACCTACCCTCAACTTTCAGGGTGGCTGAGGTCTTGGAGGTGGCAACCTGATAGGTGTACTCTCCGATGTCAGTGGCTTTGGTGATGATGATGACGAGGCGTCTGACGGTGCCGTTCACCTCACTCGTCACGTTCTCATTGAAGTCGACGGGCTGGCCGTCTTTCAGCCACTTGCCTTCTGCAGACGGGTTGGCGACCTCACACTCCAACATGGCGGTCTGGGAGTCAGCCACCACCAAGTCACGCAGAGGCTTCTTGATAGCACCACCTGGTGACAGGAGAACGCTCCTCTCGGTTAATGCTTGGTTCAGGATATTGGAATATGAAGCAGCACTGAGGTTGTTGAATATTGAAAACTTAATCTGAAAAATGTAGCCCAGCGTACCTGATACAGTGAGAGCAGCACTGCTCATCTTCTCACCAGCAGCGAACATGTACTCGCCCTCCTCATCCTTCATTGCGTTCATGACCGTCAGTGTGTGGTGCTTGTTCTTGGACTCCATCTTATACTTGGCACCGGCTTTGAGCGGCTGCCTCTTGAAGGTCCAGAAGGCATCGATACCTGGGTGAGAAACCTCGACTTGGAAAGTGACGTTCTCCGACTCGGAGCACTCCATGTCCTTCATCGGGGTTATAATTTTGACAGCTGTGGAGAGAGAACAAGAGTCAAGGCAGTTAACTCATGATCAACTCATCAACTTTTATATCCACATCCATTAAGAGTCAAACATTCTCTTTCACACAGCATGTAATTGTTAAAGTGTCCAGCAGATGGAACTGTTTGATTCAGTCTGATCAGTTTCAGTAGCAGCAACCACATACTAACTGTCCAGTTTGGAGGAAATGGTTTCTTAAATTAACTGATGTACAGTTACATATATGGGTCAGCACATGCTAAAACCCCACCCTGTCCTTTCTTGTGTAACTTACTCTGAACAGTGAATCTGCAGCTGGTATCAGCTCGGCCAACAACCAGTTTGTAATGTCCTTCATCAGAGGCGAAGGTCCTGTTGAAGACCAGACGCTGCTTCGATCCCTTTGCCACCATCTGGATTCGTTCACTGGCCGTCAGCAGTTGGTCGTTGTGGTACCATTTGACTGAGGTGACGTCCTGAGCAGAGATCTTGGCCTCCAGAACCGCCTTGGTGCCCTCAACCGCACTGATGTCCTTCAGTGGGATCAGCACACCAATAGCTGCCAAGGAAAAACAAGTGTTTTGTTAATGACGTTCGATTTTGGAAAATAAATTCTTTGAAGAAACAACATGAATGTGCGGTGACGTACTCTGGATGACCAGCTTTGCAGAGGTTGAGATCTCATGAGAGGGAACAACAAAGGAGTACGTCGCAAAGTCGTCCTTGTTGGTGTCTTCGATCAGGAGCTTGTGTGTCTGTCTGTCAATGACAACGTGGACACGGTTTGAGGCTGTGATGGGCTGACCGTTCTTCATCCAGGTTCCTTCAACGTTCTCCTGGGAGAACTTGACCTCCATCTGAGCGATGTCTCCCTCGCAAACCGTCATGTCAGTCAGAGGATGCATCAGGGTCACCGGACGCACTGAAACATCAAGACAAACCCGTTAGGCACTAGATATATCCACTATAATAATGGTCCTTTAGTATTATTAACTCTGTGATATAGGCACTTGGTGGATTAAACACCATAACGTTATGAGTTTTACCTGTTAGCTCTCAAAATGTCAAAAGGGTTCATTCTCTCATGAGCAAGAATTTATCCAGTAATCTGTTTGTAGATTTTAAATGTTTTTTGAGTGCAAAGGGATCTTTAGGGTTTAACATCTGGGTAGCATGAGTGTTGGATAGTCTGACTACAAAACTCACATTTCATCTTGAGTGAGGCAGTCGACTTGAACTCGGCCACTTTGAAGGTGTATTTTCCTTGGTCCTCCTTCTTGACGTCTTTGACGGACAGGCTGTGTCTCCCACGACGAGAGGACATGACGTATTTACTGCTGGCAGAGAGCAGCTTTTCTCCGAAGAACCAGTTTCCTTCCGCATCCTCACGGGATATGAGACACTCAAACTCTGCAGAGTAAGTCTCCGGCACCTCTGTGCTCTCCAGCTGCTTCAGGACCTCCAGTGGAGCTCCTGTTGATTACAGAGACGGTTTGATTGAAGTCTTTTTGACACAGTGGTAACTTGAATAAAACAATAATATTTCAGTATTGTCCTCTCAGCCAACTCACCTTCAACAATCAGCTTGGCAGTCGTCCTGACGTCATCGTCTATTACCACACAGGTATATTCTGCATCATCCCTCATGCTGATCATCAGCACTGACAGGAAGTGAACCTTTCTATCAGAGTGCATCCTGTATTTGTCTCCAGAGAAGATCTCCACATTATTCTTCAGCCATTTGACCTTGATGAAAGGCTCGTTGGTCTCACACTCAAAGGTCGCCATAGTGTCCTTCTCCTTGGCAATGACTTCCTCCAACTTCTGCGTGAAGGTGATAACTTGCTTTGCTGCAAAAATTATGTCAAAACCTCTGTTAGAAAAATTACACAACTTGAGTGTAGAATTACAGGTATGTTTTAAAAAGAGCTGTTACCTTGCACCAGCAGGAAGGCGTGACTCGAAGTCTCTCCTGCAGAGTTTGAAGCTTTAACCATGACACTGGCAGAATCCTCCGCTACGACATTTCTGATCACCAGTTCACATACGTGATCCTCAGGCCAGTACCAGTTGATGCGATCAGTCTTCTCCAGCTGAACGCCATTCTTGAACCAGTGGCACTCAGGTTCTGGTTTGCCAACAACTCGGACTCTGAATTTCACTTCTTCACCCTGTGAGACTGTCTGGCTCGTAATACGTTCTAGGATCTTGGGAGCTTCCATACCGGCCGAGAGCTTGACTCTCTCTGGTTGAAGTGGTTTAGCTGTAACTTTGCGCCGCTCCTCCTCCTTCTTCTTCTCAGCTTCCTCCTTGGCTTTGGCGCGGTGAAGCAGCTCTTCCTTGGTTTTCTTCAGCAGATCCTCATAGCTCTCATCCTTCTTACGTGACTTGAGCTCAACTGCTGTGATGGATTCATAATATCCTTCTTCTGTTCTGCGCTTGAACTTACCCCTGAGCTCCTCAGTCTCCTCCGTGGATTTCTCATGGACAATTCTCTGGGCTTTCTTGAGCTTGACCACCTCTTTCAGCTGAGAGTCATCTGCAGGTGTCTCAGTCTTCACCACATCAAATGACGTTTTCCCAGGTTCGGGTGCAGCCTCAGCTGCCTTAGCCTCAGGAGCCCGACGCAGATGAGTTCTGAAGTCCTCTTTCTGTTGAATCTCCAGCTTTACTGTGTGCTCGGCTGAGCCCAAGTTGCTGTCTGCCACCACTTTCACCTCTCCTGAATCATAGGACTTGATTTCTGTGATCTCCAGATAGTAAATACCATCATACCGAAGTCTGTATCTCTTGCTTTTGCGGATAAGTTGTCCGTTAAGGTACCAGTTAACTTTAGGTGCTGGATAACCGGTCACTCTGCAACGGAATCTGGCTGTGTCGCCCTCCATGACTCTGGCTGGTTCAGGAAGAAGGACAATGTCAGGTTTCATTTTTTCAGAATCTTCTTCAGTAGTGACTCCTGTAGGGCCTCCCTCATGAGCCAGGCGCTCTATCTCATCGATTCTGTGCGCTCCCTTCCTGCCTTCAGGAAGTTGTGTTTCCTCAACAAGACCCTTCTCATCCTTGACGATCAGGGTTGCTGAGGTTTGGTCGACACCAAACTTGTTTGTGGCTCTGCAGGTGATAACACCACTGTCTCTAGCGTAAGCAACTTCATAGTCAAGGCTGCAGTATCCAAATTCATTGACCATACGCAACCTGTTTGCGGCTTCCAGGGGTTTGCCATCATGTAGCCACTCCACAACCATGGTGGGGTCACCAATAGGGGTCAGTCTGCACTCAAAGTGAGCGGGACCGAAACGCTTCATTCGAACAGAAGTCAGCTTCTTCTTGAACATTGGTTTCTGCTGCTTCTCTTTGTCATAAAGGTCGCCCTCCTCCCACTGCTCTTGACCATATCGCAGATGAAGGGGCTCTACCTCTGGAGCTGCGATCTCCTTGGCCTTGTATGTTCCTTTGGTAATGATGAGCTTCCTCTCTGGTTCAGGTTCTGCATAATCCACCTCCACATTGACTCTGCAGCGAGTGGTGTCTCTACCAGCTTTGTTAATGGCTGTAGCAGTGTACCAGGCACTGTCCAAGCCAACTGCTGAGGGAATCTGAAATTTAGCCTCCCCTCTGGTTCCTTCAATCCTGGAACATGAATTGTTCATAATAGAAGAGCGTTAACATTTGAGAATCTTTACTACAATATCAACATTACAGGTGCTTTTAGGAACATTGTTCCTCCCCTATGACAGATGCAAGCTGAATGGATGATACCTGCCCAATGCCAAAGTTTGAAGAGTCAAAATAAGGTGACTACTGTAGCCAGTCCAAACCATGTTATTTTTCAACATACATACAATTATAAACTTAGTATTCTGCATCTCTATATTAAAGCACTTGTGAATATTAGACACTTATTTCAAATGGCCAGAAACCTGATTGTCAGGAAATGGACCATGTTCCCCTTTTTTTCTGCTCAAGTCAATACTGTTTTTTGTTAGCGCGCAAGCTTTTAATACTTTCAACTCCCATACTTTGAATAAATACTAGATTTACTGTTACATTTTTAGTTAGGTATGCAGAGTTAAGAAAATAACTAAAGAATTATTAGGAGTTAGTAAAGTTACCTATGATTGTTGTGTCGTGGTAGCTGGCGTTGTTTATTTACTCATTGTTATAAATATCTGTTGAACCCTTTAGGAGAGAGACAATCGTTTCATACAGCCAATTTAAATCATACCTGATGTTCGGGTGCTTGTGTGGTGAGATAATGTCACTGTTTTTCAGCCAGACAATATCAGGCAGGGGGTTTCCAATGGCTCTAACAGCCAGTTCAACCAGAGTGCCCTGCTTTACACTGATGTTCTTCAGCTTGTCCGTGAACTGGGGTCTCACCAAGGTTTCTTTAGCTGAGAAAAACAAGAAAAGAAATAATCAGGGAAACTTACAATCATGGAATGTCCACAGTTTCCTCCTTCTAAAAGACAAATGCAGACTTACCTTCAACAGTTAGAGTGACGGAGAGGGACGAGCGTCCAGCTCTGTTCTGAGCCACGACGGTCCACTCTCCAGAGTCTTGTGGCATTGCTGGGACAATGATCAGGGACTGAGTCCCATCCTCTTTGACCACGATCTTATGGGTGAAGTCGCTGACCACTTGTTGTCCTGAAAGAGTGATGAACAAAATGTTAGTTATTCCAGTAAAAAAAATGGTTAATGAATATTCTATCTGTGTTTTACCCACCGTTGTGGAACCAGTAGGTGTCGGGCATCGGTCTGCCGACAACCTTCAGGTCGAACCTGGCGGTTTGCCCCTCAGAGCATTTACATGAGGAAGGCTTCATGACAAACACGGGTTTGTAGAGTCTTTCCAGCTGAGCCTCGTCGGTCTCATCAAGACGGCGGGCAGGAGAACGTCCGGGAGAACGGCTGGGAGAGCGACCAGGAGAGCGGCTCAGAGAACGAGGAGAGGTGGACCTGAGGAAGTATTCCACACCGTCAGTGCCCAGGTGTTCACGATTCGAAACGTTATGAGTATTTCTCAGCTGTTAGAGTGAAACGTTACCTGATCCTCTGCATTGCTGGTTGTGGTGTGAATCTCTGAGGTGCTCCAGCTCCGGACGACTCCACATAGAGCTTTCCAGAGCTGACGGCATTTCCCTTCATGTTGGTGGCGAAGGCGGTGTACACGCCCTCATCCTCTGGCAAGACGATAGACAAACGAAGGCTGGCTCGTCCGTCCTGAAGAACCTCCATCTGGTAACGGTCGCCAGGCCTGATCCGCTGACCGTCTTTGTACCAAGCAATCTGGAGAAGGAAAAGTTTCATTGTAAAACCATTTTGGAGAACGTGGTTCTTGGTAAAATCTTCATGATTTTAGTTAAACAGAGACAGTTTATTAGACGTCCAATACCTTGGGTAGGGGCATTCCAGCCGTCTTGCAGTGGAAAGTGACGCCCATTCCTTCCATGATCCTGTAGTTCTTGACCGGTGTGTCGAAGACGGGCTCAACGGCCTCTGTGGCGGCAGCGGTCACCATCAACTCTCCGTCCTCTGTCACAATCTCTCTGTACGTAATCTTCATGATGCAGAATTCAATCTCATGGATTATCCTCTGCTCAATGGTGGAAAGGTGAAATTCCTGCAGATGTGAATATGTTACGAGTTAGAAGTTTTTAATGAATTCTTACTTGTAAATAAAGCTCACCAGGACTGTCAATCACTGTCAATCAATCACATCAGTTGTTTATTAAATATTTGTAGTGAGAAAGCTGAGAAACGTAAAGATGATCGTTTAAAACTGTGACACAACTAAATCAATGGCTCATGATGACCTCACCTGTCCTGAGATAATGGTGGTGGTCATCTGCTCTATTGTGGTAACGACGACAGGGGGAACGTCTCCCACTTGGGGCTCCTGCACCATGGCTGTCACTTCTGTCTTAATGGTTTCTTCTTGTTTCTTCATGTAGGCTTCATATTCCTCTGTTAGCAACACAAAGCCTTTCAAGTTATGTGAATCCAGGAAATTAACTTTGTGAAGAACACACATCCTGACAGGCAAACTTCTTTTTCTGAAGACACAACTTCTGTTCTAGTCTGATCTTGTCTTCTTAGTTCTCCTGTCTAACTTCATGATGACGGTAAAGGACAAACCTTCCTCCAGCAGGCAGGCGGACGCGGAGACTTCTCCGAGCTGGTTCTTGGCAAACACAGCGTATTCTCCGGCGTCGTCGGCGAAGGTCATGGAGATCTCCAACCTGCACTCTCCAGTCTCCTTCTTGTAGGCAACTTTGTATCTGATGGAAGGGGGAGGACATGTCTAATGTGATGACTGATGACATCTACAGGCTGCAAAGTTCATTACAGACGGAATATGAACAAACATCGATTGGATAATTGATCTGTTTGTAAAGTCTTGCCAGACATTGAGCTAAAAACATGAAGTTTGTCCTGCAGGTGGTAGAAAGAGGTCACAGGGACATTTCATCGACCGATTCGATTTTGAAAAGACCTACCTGTATCCGGTAGTGAGCGGTACGCCGCTCTTCTTCCAGATGATGTGAGGCTTGGGGCTTCCGCCAATCTGACATTCAAATATGACACTTCCTCCCTCTACCAGCTTCTGGACGCTGGGTGTTCTGATGAAGAAGGGAGCGGCGGCGGCGGCAGTTTCTAACTCTCCCACGCTCACCTGAGACATGGTTTCTTCTCTGGATTCTTCGCTTATGCTGGAAATGCAAATCTCATTTTAGGATTTTCAGAGCCAGGCCGTAGTGCTAGCTACAACATAACAAAATCATTTGAGGAATCTTGATCAATGTTGATCAGATATAGACAAACTGTAAATGAGCTTCTGATTGACTCACAGTTTCTCAGTTTCAACATGTTCGGTGACGACAGCGATCTCCTCTCTGCTCTCGATGTCTTCGGACACTGAAAGAGAAACAGAGTCAGTCTCAACAGGAAGCACCCTGTGGGTACGTAGTTGCTGTTTCTACTGTACGTAGGTAAAATATAAAATGAAAAGAAAAGAGGCTCCACAGATAATTGCATTGTCAGAAGGACAGTGAAACAGTTTGAACTGACCCTGGACGAGCAGGTAGCAGGAGGTGCTGACGGTTCCCGCCTCGTTAGTGGCGGTGCAGGTGAATCGTCCACTGTCTTCGGCAAATGCTTCACGGATCACCAGCTGGGCGAATCCGTTCTCGTAGCTGATCTGAAAATCAATGGAGCTCTCGATCTTGTAGTCCTCTCTGAACCACATGATGACCGGTGTCGGATGACCGCTGATCTGACACTCCAGGGTCACCGACTCGCCCTCTGTCACATTTGTGTTTTTCAAGCCCTACAGACAAAAACAAAACTCTTTCAGAAAATGTGACTTTCCACAGCAGCATCTACTCTGATTCCTCTGTTACTCTGGAGGACGATGCTACTTACGGACACCAGTGTGGGTGGGACCACGGCGCCACCTGCTGAAGGTACAGCTGCTGCTTCCACCACCTGTCACAGGCACAGATTGTTGGTTCAAAGCTATTGAGCAAAACGTTCTAACATGTCCACAACACAAACACACGTGGACAAGACTTTGAACTTGTTGTTCACATCCAACATCAACATGTAAAGAAAAGATGACACAGCACAGAAAGACGCAGGAGAGGCTGGATGGGCTGAAGAGGTGAGGATGTTGTCAATAGCGACGACAAGCAAGTTAAGTTTTTATTAGACGGATGTTCATCCTGGATTTTCACAGATATCAAGAAAACCGGACTTCTGAAGAACTAGACTTCACTGCCTCACTTCCATGTTTTAGCTGTTCTTCAGCTGATGAGTGGGAAATAAAGCTTGGTGCTGGAATCAGTCACTGAAATCAAAAAGGTTCAGTCTCTGGGGAGCAGGAAAACCTGCCCCCTGGATTCAGGGCAGTGGTTGTTGAGATGTGTAGCTCTTCACCAAAGTCTTGACCACACAAATGACTTTTATTGCTGATTGAGTTTCTTAAAAAAAAACTGTCTGACCTCCTTCTACTCATCAGGTTTTCTTGTCCTGCTCAGGTCCAGTCCACTAAGCTAGACCACGAACCTGGTTTCCCCAGTCCTCATATATTCTCTCCATGCCCCCCGAGCACACCACCCCCTTCTGTAAGTGACTGGGATGTTTCTCAGAGAAGTCTTTGAACGGCGGCCGTACGGGCTCGGCCGTCACTCCGGCCTCAGCCACTCGACGAGACGGAGATGGAGACGGAGACTTGACGGGCTTGATGATCTTTCTAGTGGCGACGGATGAAGAGAACTCTTTCTGCAGAGCGGCGATGGCTGAGCCAGCGATGGAAACCTGACCGAGAGGAACAGCCACAACGTCATCAAGGAAGTTGGACTGGAATGGTTTTCATAGTTTGTGTTAAACCACAGCACGGGGGGGGGGCTACAGCGCATTAGTTATATTAAAGCTACGATTGGGAAAGAGAAGCTGATTTCAAATGAAGCTGGATTAATAAATGGAAACGGAATTAATTGTGTTTATTGATTAATAGATGAAGAAAAAGGTGAAAGATTTATTTGTTATTTCATTAATTTATCACTTTGACACTACAGTTCACAACAGGTTTACATTTCAGGCAAGCAGTGATAGAACTGACTGTTTGATCCAATCATGGCCGATACAAATATGGAGTATGGAGGGTCAGGTGCTTTTTTATTGTTTTTTGCATTGAGCTTATTAGCTACAATTGTAAGCGACATTACAGTCAAAGCCAAGAGTTTAATATAATCAACACTAAACTAACTATTAATAATAATTAAATTAATGAATACGTTTACTCTCCAGCTACAGTTACAGTGTAATACAGTGTAATACAATAACTATGATGTTTCATCCACTGGAAACACTGGAGATGAAGTTGTGAGCATCAGCTGATCAACTAGTTTGATAAAGGTTATCAAATCTGCCAGTTGCAGTAGATATTGCAGCTGATTGAAATCACAGGTAACATACAGTCACTGAGGTGGGCGGGGTTTAGTGAAGGTTCAATTTCAGGTTAGATTATCCACTAAGATATAGTTTTTAATCTTGAAGCATCAAAGGGCCCATATTGTCAAAATTGAGATTTCCTGACTTTTCCTAATAAATAATGTCTCGGGTCTGTAAGAACAGTAAACACACACAGTCTGCATTCAGCAGCTGCTTTTTACAATCAGGAAGTGACGTCATGACACAGGATTCATAAGGATATTAATTCAAGAGACCTTGAGACACTGATATTCTTTTGGTACTAAAACAAATATCTTCTTTAGGAGAAAACTTCAAATAAAACATCAGAAAGTGACAATATGGGACTTTTAAAACTCAAAGCGTTATTTTATTTTTTTGGGTTTCTATGCAGATTCTGTTCGACTGCTTGCCTGACGTCGCCGCTTCTTACCTCAGAACTAGACTCGGGTTTTGGGACAGAAACTTTAGAAACTGTGAAATGTGGAACTGGGGACGGGGCCAGACCAGTTTCCACGTGGGACGAGATTTCTGTCGCTTTCTGAATCTAGAGCAACAGAGTTCACAAGAGCGTTAAAAGAGATAAGGACATTCAGGCCTCTCAGTAAGTTTGGTGTTTCTCGGAGGTGGGGGCCGATCGAACCTGAGTCAGGGATGATTCAGGTGTAAACTCCTGAGCAGTGAGCATTTGGCCTGTCTGCACTCTTGATGTTGTCCAGTCGGCTTCATACTGTTGATCTGCATCTACAGCCTCCTCCTCCTCTCCGGCTCCGCCGCCCTCCACGTGCACGGGTTGGCGGATACGAGCGAGGTCGACGGCGGCCATCACCGTGGCCACCGCTCCGGCTCTTTGCCCCCCAACCGCCTGGAGACACAACCAGCAGCACATAGATCTCAGGACATCCACAGACAGGACGGGGGAAGATGTGGACATGTCCCCTTTTAGCAGTAAGCTAAGATTGTCCCATATTCAATATTAAGCCCCTCAGATTTATACAATGTTCAAATTATTATCCTGGTTTAACGGAGCAGATCAACAATTTTGTAAAAGGTGGTAGGTGCTGTCTATGTATAGACTCTACCCATTGTTCACCTGCAACCTGTTAGCATTACAGCTAACGAGTCAGCTGGAAACATTTAAGATCATCTGTCAATAACAGTTTTCATTTCAGTTGATGAAATAATTTCCCACAGTTTGACGCTCTGGTGGAAATAAATCTCGTGTCCACACACACAGCTGATCAAACCTGTACAGATCGTTGATTAACAAACTGTATCGTGTTTGTTTGACGTGAAGCTGAACACAACAACACCACAACAACAACAACACACAGACACATGCTCGTCTGTGACACAAACACTTAAATTTAGCTGAAAGAAAACAAAGAGCAACTTGAGAAGAAGAAAAGTGACGTGAACATCTCAAACCAAACTCAACACAGAGGAGGTGAAGTGCTCAGAGAAGACATGGAGAACCTGTGACGCCTCCGCTGGCGACGGACTGACAGACGCCTGCTCTTCCAGCTGCCCGACGGCCAGACGGACATTTTGGTTTGGATCATTGTGACGGCACTCGTCCATGTTAACGCCTGAAGGAATCTCGTCTGAACGGAGGCGGACAAGCTCTCGGTTTGACACGGGTGACAAGTCTTTGTGATTAAAGACGGACGAGGGATCTTCACCGACGTACGAGCGACTGACACTTGTCTCGTACATCGTCTCCACGTCGCTCACGTTGTCTGACGACGTTTCCACACGACTCTGATTCTCATTTTGGTCTTCAAACGTTCCATGAACACCTTCCCGGCTTGTGTTCGACTCGTCACATGTCATCTCATCCCACCGCTCGGCGTCCTGCGTAAAGCTCTTCAGCTCATCTTGAGTTGCAGATGATTCAGACTCTGTTTCGACTGTTTGAGGCTGATAAGAGCAGAATGCGTCACTTTGACATTCAGACCCACGAGAAGAAGAGAATCTAAGAGACTCTGTGTTCGACAGATAAAGTGACGGTGAAACCATGAGCAGGATGGAAGACGTGGACTGAAGAAGAGCTTCACTAGCTTTCAACCAAAACATTAAAACCTTTAAACACTGAGACACATTTTTTAAAATCAGTCGATCAAAAACCTTTGAGATCACTAAACGTTAATATCTCGGACATCAGAAGCAACGATGTCGTCTGGAGGTGAAGTGACAATCTGAGAAGACGGAGACCAACAGATGAAAACATGGACCCGCCCATCCGACCACGAGCAGCCCCTCCCTCACCTCTTTGACCCCGGTGACCTGCTCCCAGCGTTGCTCCTGGCCCATCTGGGTGACGCTGCTGCTCATACTGGTCATGCTGCTCATACTGGTCATGCTGGTCATGTAGCTGGCCTCGGCCGCGTAGTCTCCCTGCTTCCATGGCGGCAGGACGTCTGCGCCGGCAGCCATCTGCCTGCGTGTGGTGAGGGGGGACTTGACCGGCCTGATGGGGGAGACCGAGAACCTTGAAGTGGGAGAGGAAGGCCTGGAGACAGGGAGGGAGGTCATGTTACAGGCCTGCGGAGGCCAACCTCCGACAACAACATCGCCCCGTTCACTCGTCACGGAGGCCCCGAGGTGCCAAACATTACGTTTGGCACCTCGGGGCCTCCGTCGCCACTAAAACATGAAATGAACAAAAGGCTCCACCCACCTGACAGGTGTGGGCGTCGACGCCTTCACGTGTCTGACAGGTGACGGTGACTGCTGGCGTCCTCCGGTCACCTTGGCGACCAGCGAGAGCTGGGTCGGGGACTTGGACGTGGGTTTGGGAGGGACTCTGGGCGGAGTCTTGTGAGCCAGCTGGGTCAGCTCGGCGCCCTCCACCTGCATCTCCATCATGGCGGTGGCTTGGAAACTGGCCTCCGTCCTCTGAGGACGAACCACAGGAGGAGGTGAGACGGAGAAACTTCACTCATTGTGTTTGATATTATATTGATTTATGATTCATATTCAGCAGCGAGGGGTCTGGAGTCGCTCGTACCTTTTCCACGCGGGTCTGACGGGTCTTTGAAATCTGAGAGGTTGAAATCACTGTTTTGGTTTTCTTTGCTGGAACGGCTTCTTCACCTGAAAACACACAGTCACGAGTTCAGTGGCGGAAATGGACATAGGGTTTTGAATGAACTCAGCTAATAGATTCCTCGTGCTTCCAGTCTTTGTGCTAAGCTAAGCTAAGCTAATCCTGGACCTGTAGCAGGAAGGAAACTGAACCTATTGATGTGGAACGACCAACTGGTTTAAAGGTTCCTCACCCTGAACCAGCAGTTCTGCGGTGGAGGTGGCCCGTCCGCTGCTGTTGGTGGCAGTCACAGAATACGTCCCAGAATCCTCTGGGAAGGCCTCAGCAATCAGCAGACTGTACAGGTCTCCGTCCTGGAGGATCCTGAAGTCGGCCGAGCTCTGGATCTCGGCTCCCTCCCTGTAGAACTTCACCACAGGAGTGGGGATGCCGGCGACTCGGACATCCAGTTTCACCTGGCTGCCCTGTCTCACTGAGGAGCTCTGCAGCCTCTGAAGGAAGCTAGGGGGCGCCGTCTCCGCTGGAGGGGAAAGTGTTGATAGATTTAAACTAAAGCTCAAAGCTGCTTTTATTGGTTTATTAGTTTATTAGAGATTACTTCTACCTGAGGTCTCACCTGTAACGAGGAGATATTCTACCTGAGGTCTCACCTGTAACGAGGAGATATTCTACCTGAGGTCTCACCTGTAACAAGGAGATATTCTACCTGAGGTCTCACCTGTAACGAGGAGTTTACTTCTACCTGAGGTCTCACCTGTAACGAGGAGATATTCTACCTGAGGTCTCACCTGTAGCAAGGAGATATTCTACCTGAGGTCTCACCTGTAAGAGGAGTTTACTTCTACCTGAGGTCTCACCTGTAACGAGGAGTTATTCTACCTGAGGTCTCACCTGTAACGAGGAGATATTCTGCCTGAGGTCTCACCTGTAATGAGGAGTTATTCTACCTGAGGTCTCAAGGATTTATTCTACCTGAGGTCTCACCTGTAACGAGGAGTTATTCTACCTGAGGTCTCACCTGTAACGAGGAGATATTCTGCCTGAGGTCTCACCTGTAACGAGGAGATATTCTGCCTGAGGTCTCACCTGTAATGAGGAGTTATTCTACCTGAGGTCTCGAGGATTTATTCTACCTGAGGTCTCACCTGTAACGAGGAGTTATTCTACCTGAGGTCTCACCTGTAACGAGGAGTTATTCTACCTGAGGTCTCGAGGAGTTATTCTACCTGCGGTCTCACCTGTAACGAGGAGTTATTCTACCTGAGGTGTCACCTGTAACGAGGAGTTATTCTACCTGAGCTCTCACCTGTAACGAGGAGTTCAGCGGTGCTCGTGGCTTGTCCAGCACCGTTGGTGGCTCTGACGGAGAATCTTCCGCTGTGTGCGGCGGTCACAGTGGGGATTCTCAGAACAGCGCGGCCGTCGCTGAACAAGATCTGAACGCCGGGCAAAGCGGCGGCGGTAAGAACCTGGCCATCACGGAACCAGCTCACCTCAGGAACTGGAGAACCTGCAGAGGAGAACCAGAACCGTTCTGCTGTCAGAGGTGATAGTGGAACCAGTCAACAGTTTCAGATCATTTGATATAGTTTGTTTTTATTCAACTATCAAACTTGAATTTTATTTTATTTTTAATTGAACAGGTTGTAGAAAAAAGATACTTTTAATTTGTTTGAAATCAAATGTTTAAGAAACAAAAGTCAAAAAATCTAAAAACTCACACGAAAGGTTTAATCTCAGAATCTCAGAATAAAATTTGAGATTAAAGTAAAGAAAATATAGAAAAAATCTTTAGTTTGAATCAGAATCAAAAGTCATGTGTTAAATGAAACAAATCGGAGAATGTGGGACTGAGTATTAGATATGAGAGATTAAAGTAAAACATTTATAAATCAGTTAAACTTTTAAAAGATAAAATGTGATGTCAAAGTCAAACGTGAGAAAAGGTTCAGGGATTTTCAGAAAAAGGTTTTAATGGTTTACATTTTGAAGAAATAAGATGAAATGTCAGATTAAGTTTAAACACATCAGATGGTTCTTACCACTAACTTGAGCCTCGAACGTCGCGGCACTACCCTCTAGTGCCACGACGCTCTGCAGCGGCTGCGTGAACGTTGGTGCCTGTGTTGACATGATGGTCGACACCCTGCAACCGAACAACAGAAACAAAATGAAAATTTAATATATATATTTTTTTTTGTCTCCAACAGCAGAGGGAACGTCTTGTCTCCTTTCCTTCCTCCCTCGGTCTAGGAAACACAGGGGGGCAACCTTTAGGAAAGGAGACACGGCCGTCCCATAATTCCTCTCTCCACAAATAGAAGCCTGCATCTGTCGCGGCTCAGATTTCCGAGTCCTGAAGCTTCATGGAGCTGCTGATGCTTAACGTCCTCGTGGACGGTGACAGAACAACTGTCGTCATTCTGAAGAATATTCAGCTAACTTCATTAGACGATACGTGAATTCCCCTCAGGCCCTCAACAAACCTGAGACCAGTAACGACAGAAGCTCCTACGTTTCCCATAATGCACCTGGACAGTGTCTCTCGTTCCCAGCACATCTTTCATTTCTGCTCAACCATCAACTGCGACGTCACATTAGTTTGTGAACTGACGTTTTCTTTTTCATCTTTATTCTTTTAAACCAGAAGTGACCAGCTCGTCCACCTGCACCTGCGACCTGCACAGATTGGACAGTACCAGCTGTCAATCACGCCATAGCCACGCCCCAAACCCATCCATAGCTTTATGGTCTATTTGACTGTAAATGAACCATAATGTACAAAATGATCATCATGTGTTGAAGAAGACTCGAACCATAAACTTCTAAGGAAAATTTTTTACTGACGTTATGAATCAAGTGAGAAGTCGAGTCACTTTCTCATAGAGTCGCCCCCTGCTGGTCAGGACACAGAACACAGGCTTCACACGACACAGTCACTGCGTCCAGTTTTATAAAGAGTTGGATTTTGTGCTTCTAAATAAACTGATGTGGTGAAAATTTTCTGACGCTGAGTCGAGAGGAAACAGTTTCTGTGGATGAAACGAACATGAAGCATCTCTCAGTCAGAAGCAGAGGAGGAAACACAACCACATGACATCACTATGACATCATCAGGGCACACACTGAGGAGGCCTCACCAGGACCTGGACCAGGACCTGGACCTGGACCAGGATCAGTTCACTGACAGACACATTGACCCACAGAACAGATGTGATCAGGTTGTGACAGAGACACTGATCCTGGACTGAAAACTGAAACAACCAACAACCACATTGTTCCTGAAGAACGACGTCATGTGATCTTCACACTGAGACGCCTGATCAGGAAACACACATCAGAGCATAGATCTATAATAACAACTGATCATAGATCAGACCATAGATCTATAATAATAACTGATCATAGATCTACGGTCCGAGCACAGAGCTGTGAGTTTCAGAGCAGTGAGACGAGGGCGAGACAGGTGAGACAGCCAGGAGCTATAAATGTCAGGGGGGCGTGGCTTGTTGGGGGGCAGATGATGCTGACGGACGGCGGCAGCTGGAGGTCGACGGCCTGTTGCATCGTCAGAGGAAACAGCAGAAGAAGAAAAGTGCTAAATCTGCAGCAGGTGAAGTTTAGAAGAATCCGGACGAAGCAGGAAACGAATCGTCGACTCAAACTCAGAGAACCAAAAGCAACTGATCTGATTATTCATCTCAAAGTATGAAAGAGAGAAATGATGAGGAGGAAAGTCAGAAGAAAAACTAAAAGCTGAGAAATAATAAAAATAAGAAAGTTTAGAAAAATCAATAACTGATCAAAAACTGATCATCTCAGTTGAAGTGACTTTGTGTGGTTTTAATTTGACTCTTACAACCGATGAAACGACATTGTGTGAATTCTTTATTCTCTTTATTTATTGTTCTTTTTGGTTTTATTACTTTAATTTATTGAGTCTCATTATTTGTATCAGTGTTTATTTGTTTTTGTAGATTATTAAAATCTTCATTTGTTTAATGAGTTGATTAAAATGTTTATGTAAATTAGAAAAAAAATGAATTCAGTCACTTTTCAATGATTTGAACATTGAATGTTCATAAATGAATAACGGAAACTTGATTTGCAGTGAATTCGAAAAATATATTTCTTGCTCTTGAAAAAGAAGTTGAACTGTAAAATAATGCTTCTATTTTCTCATATTTGTAAAAATCATCAACGATTGTGAAAAGAAAAAAAGTGTTTTTAAGAACATTTGTTATTTTGTTTTGTTATAGTTTGAGTTTCTTTGTTTGATTTTTATGTTCAATGGTTGAAAACAAACATTTCCTCAGACACGAGATGAAAACAGCTGCTGGGATTTTGGGGGAGGAGCCTAAACTCAGTTTAGTGGCGTCGTATATGTGAGATAAAACTTTTACGATGTTTACGACTTCATTTCAGCTGCAACAGGAAGAAACAGACAAACTTCACTGTCGTTATCATCTAGAACAATAATTATATGAATATAACTTTAACATTAACAGTGTCATTAACTGACTTGACGTCATTTCAATTTTACTAACAAACATTTTATTAATGTTCCACAATTTATTGTCTTCGTTTCATCTTATTTGTTAGTTTTCAGTTTCTTTATTAGATTTTTAACATAAAAATGAAGGTTCAACGTTTGAGTCTGAGATTTATGATCTGATAACTTCTTCTTTAATGTCAATAAATTGACACGTATCGATGAGAATGTAACCGTATCAACATATTATTAATAAAACATTGTTGATACTTGTATCAGAGTGTTAAACAATTTCTTCATAAGGAAATAATAATCTGCTCTTCATCAAAGTTTCAATCAATTAATCAATAAAAAAAAGAAAAAAAAACTTTTTAGATATGAAAAAATGCTTCACAGATAAAAATACTTTTTCAGATTCGGTTTTCTGTTAAATTTAAATATTGAACATGTGCATGAAATTAATAATCGTAATTTTTTCAACGGTCGAGAAGAGTTGATCTGAACGACACGTTTTATTAATCTGACGGACAAAGTCGTTCGTTTGTGTAGATTAATAATTTAATAATTTAGTCTGATTTCAACTCAGCTGCTCAACTTCGTCTTTTAATCGTGTGACACTTTTTACCAAAAGATGATTTCAGCTTCATACTTCAGCTCAGTTTTGACATAATAAATGAATGTGTCAACTGATACAAGTTAGTCTTCTTCTTCTGACAATAATAATCATAAAATCAATCAACTCAGTTATTTACATTAATTTTCCTGTTAACTTCATCACGTCTATAAAGGAATTTGATGATGTCATCAGCCATAACTTTTACATTCAAACTATCTGATGAGAAATTCTATAAAAAGCCTGAAATTTAAAGAAGAAAATATTAATATAATGTAACTGATATGTATGATGAGCCCAATATTATACATTAAATAACAAACGATGACGTCTGAAGCAGTTTTAATTCTGAGGAAAAAATAAACTACCAATAAATTTACTGTGTAATATCATAAGTCTCTTCTGCAACAAAACTTTTAAATGTGAATGAAAATATTCACAAAATCAAAATCTATTCAAAGTATGTTTTTAATGAAGCAAACGTTAATTCTTAATTTCTTATTTCATCAGAATATGAAAGTCTCAGAGACTGAGACGATAAAATGTATTAACCACACACACACACACGACTGTTCATTTTCTACTAAAAGTCAAAGTCAATAAGAAAAAGCAGGTTGATCAGATTGTTCCTGGCTTTCAGAGGGACAGTGAACGCCTCGTCAGAACAGCTGCTGGTTTGTTTTCAGGGAATCAGCTGATTTTACATTGACTCACAGTTGCTCAGATTCTTTGTGAACGAGTCGATCAACTCTGATGATTGATGAAAAATCACAAGGCAGATGTTAAAAAGTTAAAGTTGGAGCGAACCCTAAACTCAGCTGATATTTACGGACTGGAATCTGAGCGACAGATATGGCCGTGGCCAAAAATACACCGCCCCCTCCTCCCCGCCCCCCCTCCCCCCGCCCTGACCCCATGCAGTTTGACTGACAGGCACCATGTGGCACATTGCTGCAGAGAGCTGATACCCTGCTGCTGATTCCCTTAAAAAGCCATCGGCCGCGGCGACGGGCCTCCGTCGTGTCTCAGCTGCTATTCTGGGCTTCTGTCACGTCCCTGCAGCGTTCGATGCACGAGGCCAGAAAGATGTGACTGTGGCTGAAAAACACCAAAACGTCCCCGTTGGGCCCAAGAGTCCGACACACGGGTCACGTTCACACCCACAGCACATAGGTACTCACTTGTCTCCAAGGGTCCTTGGACTGACGGGACGAGCCCGGCGGACTGACGGGCAGCGGCCTCCTTATCCACAGAGTTTCTCACAAAAATCCAAGGTGAGAACAGTTGAGACTCGATATCTCCCCCCCCCCGAAAAACAAAACTACACAGTGACAGTGTAGTTCTGTTTCCTCGCAGCGTTCCCTCCAGCCGAGGCGAGGCTGCTCCAACTGCTCAGGAGGGCCCAGACGGTGGGGTAGCCTTATATACCAGGGGGAGCACCTGCATCATCGCCCCACGCTCGCTGCCCATTGGCCCTCGGGACCCTCAGGGGGCATGATGGGACATGGCAGCCATTTACACAACCTCCCCCACGTCAGTCGTCACCGTTGATCCCGACTGGATCTGGAGTGGATCAGAGATCGTTGGTGGTGAAACGACTCGAGTGAGCAACGGTTTGGTTTGTTGAGTTAAAGACGTTTGTCTGAGGAGAAGAAACTAAAAGTCTCAGAGTCGTGAAACAGACGAGGACCAAAAGGGTCAGAGGCTGTTCCTGTCAGTCACCCCCCCCCCCCAGCTGGCCGTTACAACACACCAGCTCTCACTGTTTACACAACTCAGCCCCGCCCCTTTATCACTTCACTGAGACACTCAGCTGTCGATCATCTTCATCATCCTCCTCATCCTCCTCATGATTCTGTCTGATCGTAGCAGTTCAGATCATGTGACTCATCAAAAGTGACAACGTGAAGAAACGACAGTAAAAATTGTTACGATGATGATTTAAAGACTCAATGAGCTCAATCAGGTTCGTTACTCACAAGTAATCACCACAACAACAACAACAACAATAAAATAATAATATTAATGCTGAGTCAGCGTGGCTCATTTCATTCGTCCGTCTCTTACTTCTCCTTCACACTTCGTTCGGCTTCTTCAGTTCTAATGTTTATATCTATCTACTTTATCCACATGTGGCGTGTAGCAGCTGGTATCAGCAAATTATGAAGTATTCAATATGAATTTCTACTGGGAATGAAAGACACCAGGAGATATAGTGATGTGTATCTAAATGCGTAACCTGAACATGAAATTGTCTAAAGACGACCGGACACACATTTATTGAGATTATTACCAAATCTTTCCAACAATGTTCTCCCTCTCCCTCCTCTTCCTTCTCCTCCTCCTCTCCCTCCTCTTCTCCCTCCTTCTCCTCCTCTTCCTCCACCTCTTCCTCCTCCTCTTCCTCCTCTTCTCCCTCCTCCTCTTCCTCCACCTCTTCCTCCTCTTCCTCCTCCTCTCCTCCTCCTCTTCCTCCACCTCTCCCTCCTTCTCCTCCTCCTCTCCACCTCTTCCTCCTCCTCTCCCTCCTTCTCCTCCTTCTCCTCCTCCTCTCCCTCCTCCTCTTCCTCCACCTCTTCCTCCTCCTCCTCTTCCTCCTCTTCTCCCTCCTCCTCTCCCTCCTTCTCTTCTCCCTCCACCTCTCCCTCCACCTCTCCCTCCTCTTCCTCCTCTTCTCCCTCCTTCTCCTCCTCCTCCTCCGCTTCTCCCTCCTCTGTCCCTCCTTCTCCTCCTCCTCTCCCTCCTCTTCTCCCTCCTTCTCCTCCTCTTCCTCCTCTTCTCCCTCCTCCTCTCCCTCCTTCTCCTCCTCTTCTCCCTCCTCCTCCTCTCCCTCCTTCTCCTCCTCCTCTTCCTCCACCTCTCCCTCCTTCTCCTCCTCCTCTCCCTCCTTCTCCACCTCTTCCTCCTCCTCTCCCTCCTTCTCCTCCTCCTCTCCCTCCACCTCTTCCTCCTCCTCCTCCTCTCCCTCCTCCTCTTCCTCTCCCTCCTCTTCCTCTCCCTCCTCTTCTCCACCTCCTCCACACAGACAATTCGATTCTTTCACACGTTCAAAACATTGTTCTTCTGTTTCTGACTTTTTATTTTCTAACTTTAGTCAAATCAAACATCAGAACGCAGCATCAACGATTGACCAGCAGATGGTGCTGTTCTAACATGTGAGACAGGATCTGAAGGATTTATCTCACACACACACACACACACACGGTCCTCACACAGCTGTGATAATAAAGATTTTGTCTTTTGTGTGTAGTTACTTTCTATTTTTCGTCTGTTCACATGATTTATTGTCAGATGTGTGAATGTGTGTCACCTTTTCTATGATTATAGTTTTATTTCTAATTTATGTCGTTATCTTTTTTGTTTTTCCATGTGAATGTGTCTGTCGATTGATTGATTGATTGATAATAAAAGCTGTGACTGGTTAATGAGTTTGTACCTGTAGTGTCTCAGAGCGTCCAGCAGGGGGCGGAGCTTCACCGTGGAAACAGGAACAAAGCAGCTTCTTCTTCTCTTTGTGTTTTCACTGTGACTGATGCTGCTGCACAGGTCACACCTGTTTCTCTCTCTCTCTCACACACACACACACACACACACACACACACACACACACACACACACACACACACACACACACACACACACACACACACACACACACACACACACACACACACACACACACACACACACACACACACACACACACACACACACACACACACACACACACACACACACACACACACACACACACACAGGTCTAAATCATATTTCTATGTGTGATCAGTAATGAGGGGCGGGACAGTTCAAAGTTGAGTGACAAGAGCTTCGATGACGTCACAGACGTCAGTGACGAGGTCATTGGCTGCTGTCTGTCAGTTGGGGAAAAAAAATGAAACCACTTCTTATTTTTACATTTCCATATTTTTCACACATGGAAATTAACTTTGGTTTTGATCCTGATGACTGAGGAGGGGGGGGGGGGGGGGGCAGTGCATTCAGCAGCAGGAGTCTGTCCTGATGACATCACTGTGTCCAAAGGTATGTGGACATCGATGTGAAGGAATTAATCTTTACGTGTGTGTGTGATGAGTGGTGTGGTGGGGGTGAGATGGGAGTCGGGGAGGGGGAGGGTCTGTCTCTAAAATGAGCTTTCATGGTTTTTAATGAAGCTCAGAGGACTTAATCAAAGCCTCCCTGAGCCTCCGAGAGTCTCACTCTGCGTCCAACTCAGAGGGAGACGAGGTCACACTCGTCTGTCGCTCCACGACTCGACCGTTCACTCGTCTGTCGTTCGTCTGTCGCTCGTCTGTCGCTCCACGACTCGACCGTTCGCTCGTCTGTCGTTCGTCTGTCGCTCGTCTGTCGCTCCACGACTCGACCGTTCGCTCGTCTGTCGTTCGTCTGTCGCTCGTCTGTCGCTCCACGACTCGACCGTTCACTCGTCTGTCGTTCGTCTGTCGCTCGTCTGTCGCTCCACGACTCGACCGTTCACTCGTCTGTCGCTCGTCTGTCGCTCCACGACTCGACCGTTCACTCGTCTGTCGTTCGTCTGTCGCTCGTCTGTCGCTCCACGACTCGACCGTTCACTCGTCTGTCGTTCGTCTGTCGCTCCACGACTCGACCGTTCGCTCGTCTGTCGTTCGTCTGTCGCTCGTCTGTCGTTCGTCTGTCGCTCGTCTGTCGCTCCACGACTCGACCGTTCACTCGTCTGTCGTTCGTCTGTCGCTCCACGACTCGACCGTTCGCTCGTCTGTCGTTCGTCTGTCGCTCGTCTGTCGCTCCACGACTCGACCGTTCACTCGTCTGTCGTTCGTCTGTCGCTCCACGACTCGACCGTTCGCTCGTCTGTCGTTCGTCTGTCGCTCGTCTGTCGCTCCACGACTCGACCGTTCGCTCGTCTGTCGTTCGTCTGTCGCTCATCTGTTGCTCCACGACTCGACCGTTCGCTCGTCTGTTGCTCGTCTGTCGCTCCACGACTCGACCGTTCGCTCGTCTGTCGCTCGTCTGTCGCTCCACGACTCGACCGTTCGCTCGTCTGTCGCTCCACGACTCGACTGTTCGCTCGTCTGTCGCTCGTCTGTCGCTCCACGACTCGACCGTTCGCTCGTCTGTCGTTCGTCTGTCGCTCGTCTGTCGCTCCACGACTCGACCGTTCGCTCGTCTGTCGCTCGTCTGTCGCTCCGCGACTCGACCGTTCGCTCGTCTGTCGCTCGTCTGTCGCTCCACGACTCGACCGTTCGCTCGTCTGTCGTTCGTCTGTCGCTCCACGACCCGACCGTTCGCTCGTCTGTCGCTCGTCTGTCGCTCCACGACTCGACCGTTCGCTCGTCTGTCGCTCCACGACTCGACCTATCGCTCGTCTGTCGCTCGTCTGTCGCTCCACGACTCGACCGTTCGCTCGTCTGTCGCTCGTCTGTCGCTCCACGACTCGACCGTTCGCTCGTCTGTCGCTCGTCTGTCGCTCCAAGACTCGACCGTTCGCTCAAAGCTGCTGCTTCACGTCTGGTCGTCAGATTCTCATCATCTGATTGACCTGTCAATCATCACCTCCATAAGTGTCTCTGTTCTGATTCATCTCATCTGGAGGGGTCCTCAGCCACTGGCCCCGCCCACTCTGCTGTCCACATCGGCCTAAAACACCATGTGGCTAAACCTCCGTCCCCAGAGTCCAGAGTCCAGAGTCCTGCTCCACCATCCGGCAGATCAACCCCCCGCCCCCGATCCCCCACCACCGCCCCGTCAACACCCCGTTCGTCTGTTTGTCGTCGCGCCCTGGACCCAGAGTCTTGACAGATTGACGTTAATAGTATGATAATACTACTACTAATACAACGTCTGTCTGAATCATCTGTTTTCTGCTTTTAAACCAGAAACTCTTTGGTCCTGACGTTGACCTCTGACCCCCGTGCTGCTGACGAGGTGAACGTTCTGCCGTGATTGAAGTTGGATGTTGGATGATGAACCTGCCGCTCGGATCAAGTCCCGTAATCCCACTGAGGAGAATCTTTAATTTGTCCTCGCAGGCGCCCAAATTCACCACTAAGTGTTTTTTAATCTGAGATGTGAACAGATGTCGTTCGCTGCTGTTCAGGAGTGAGTGAGTGTGTGTGTGTGTTCACAGTGACACACACACCAACAAACAGCACAAGCACCTGTCTCACACTGATGATGTCACTGAGAACAGTTTTAGAAAGTGTTCACCTCCGGTTCCTCCGGTCTGTCGTTGTTTGTCCTCGTACTGTGGACGGACGAGCAGGACGCGACCCGTCGTCCACACATTCCTCTGAGCTCCACCTCCAGCAGCAGCAGGTCGGGGACTCGTCGCTCCGTCGCCTCGTCCCCGAACGTGACGCTTCCATCTGTGTCCAACTGCCGGCGTTTGGCAGCGACCTGGTGGCATCTGCCACCTGCGCCGGCTGCCAGCTCGCCGTGCACGCAGACATCTGCTGCGTTCGTGCTCGAGGGGAACGAACAGGGTCCTGAAGGCCTGTGAGGACCTGCCGCCCCGGCACAGTCAGAGGACTCGCTGGTCCCACAGCGTCCAGAACACAAGACAGGGTGTTCGACCACGTGTCCGACAGCTGGAACAGGTAGAACAGGTAGGAACCAGCTGCCATGGTCACCTCTTCTGTCACTGAGGGGACACTGTCTCTGTGGGACGTGAGCAGTTCTCAGCAGTGACATATTAAACGTGTCTGTGACATAAAAGACATGATTGATTCATTAGTTTTGCCGTTGGTGGGAGAGACATATTGTTGATGCCCGTCAGCGCGTCGCAGTGGACAGATGGTGAGGACACTGTCATTAATCTGAAATGTTAAAGACTCGGAATCGGATGAATCACAGTGTTCAGAGTCCGACCTCGAGGGAAAAACTGTGGGACAGAGTCCGTCCTCACAGGACAAACTGTGAAATGAACCGTAGTGAATCACATCTGAACATCACACTAACACTAACCGGCTCCTGATTGTGTGTTTGTGGTTAATGAAGAACAAAGTCCGTCATTTATTAAACATGAAAATCTTCTTGATGAAATATAGAAACTGGATGTTTTTGCATTTCAAACGATTCTCACGAGCAGTTCACTGTCACGCTAACGAGCTCCGGGATCCAGAGAGTCGCTGAGCGGTACGACAGAGGAGTCAGATCAACGTGTTGGAGGTTGTGTGAGCGTGAAGGTTTCACAGGAAACTCGCACATGGGACAAATTCAAACACAAGAACACGACGTTGAGTCAAAACAACGTGTGACATCATTCGTTCTGCTCGTCATTGTGGAGGAAGAGTGAGCTTCTACTGAGAGCTAACGGCTAACACGACGGGTCAGGGACAGAATCATCGGGTCACAGTTTCCTGTTGTTTTCCTCAGAGTCACATGACCCAACAGAACTCACTGTTGTCGTCTCGCGGCCCACTTTCAGGCTTACATGACTCCGTCTCCATGGTAACCGAGGACACCAAACAACCAGGGAGAACACGCCTCATTAGCATTTTAGAATTAACTGAAATAACAGTTTTTAAATCTGTAGAAGAAAAAAACAATCAGACAAGTCAGAGAGAGAGAAAAAAACTATGTTATGGAATCATGAAGTTCAGGGAAGAGGAGGAGGAAGAAGAGGAGGATGAAGAGGAGGAGGAGGAGAAGGAGGAGGAGGAGGAGGAGGAGGAGGAAGAGGAGGATGAAGAGGAGGAGGAGGAGGAGAAGGAGGAGGAGGAAGAGGAGGATGAAGAGGAGGAGGAGAAGGAGGAGGAAGAGGATTAAGAGGCATAGGAGGAGGAAGAGGAAAGAGAGGGAGGAAGAGGAGGAGAAAGAGGAAACGAAGAGGAAGAGGAGGAGGATAAGAAGCAGAGGAAGCAGAAGAAGAAGAAGAGAAACCATTTTGACTGAAGTGGTTCTTCAGATCCAGATCTTCTTCCGTATCTCTGAACCATCAGCTTGTGAGGCATATCCACCAGGACCTTGTCCTCCTCTGGCTCCGGTCCAGGACCAGCTCCTCCTCTGGCTCCGGTCCTGGACCCTGTCCTCCTCTGGCCCTGGTCCAGGACCGGCTCCTCCTCTGGCTCCTCCTCTGGGGGGCGACTCAGGAAACAACAGCGCAGCTCTAATTGGCTGAATTAGCGGAGGCTAATTACTATGCTAATGTTTACCTGGAGGAGATGGCGGGCCTGGACCCCCGGGCCGACTGGAGCACCGGCTCACAGCGATCTGGATTAATAGATCTGAGACCAGAGGGACCCCCCCCTCCTCCTGCTGAGAGCTGGAACACAAAGCATCATGGGAAACACAGCAATGTTCATCAGAAAAAAATAATCATGTAGAAAATATTATCAATAATAAATATTCAGCTCAACTTGTTTATTTTAATGTCGTTACTTTGACACTGATGATGTTGAGTCATGTTTTGATCAATGAAGATAAATATCATAAAACAGAAAGATGTCATCCATCCTAATTAACAGTCTTTGAATTATATGAAACATCTTTTCTTTATTTCAGATTAATGATTGGATTAGATGTTGAATTATTGTCACGTTAGTTTCATTGATGTAAACTTCATATATATTTATTCATATGTTATTATTATTATTATTATTATTCATTATTACACAGATCAGAATTTTTTAATTTCGATGTAAAACGTTAACCTTCTGCTTTGTTCCTCTGTGAATCTGAACAAAGAGTTCTGATGTGGAGTCGGATCAGACCCTGGTCCTGGTTCTGGTCCTGGTCCTGGTTCAGAGGAAGACAAACGTCTTGGATCATTCAAAGTTGCTGTGGGAACATAAAAATAATGAGCCTCTAAATTTTCATTGCTGGATTAAATTTAATCAGACTAATTTTTTCTCACCATGATGTAACTCGACCAAAACCTCCAGCGTGATTTAAGTGGATCAGATCTGGACCAGAACCAGAGCCAGAGAGAGGAGGAAACACCCAAGACCGAAATGTTTCCGCACTGATGATCCCTCTGTTCCCACGGCTCCTCAGACGTGTCAGTGAACGCACCACCAGGACCAGGACCTGAGACCAGAACCTGAGACTGGAACCAAGACAAGAGCCTGAGACCAGAACCTTGACCAGAACCAGGACCAGAACCTTGACCAGAATCAGGACCAGACCTTGAGACCAGAACCAGGACCAGAACCAGAAGACCAGAACCAGGACCAGGCCAGAACCTGAAACCTGGACCTGAAACCAGAACCTTGGACCAGAACCAGGACCAGAACCTGAGACTAGAACCAGGACCAGAACCTGATACCAGAACCTTGACCAGGACCAGACCTTGAGACCAGAACCTGAGACAAGAACCAGGACAAGAACCTGAGACCAGAGCCAGGACAAGAACTTGAAACTAGAACCTTGGACCAGAGCCAGGACCAGAACCTGAGACCAGAACCAGGACATGAACCTGAAACCAGAACCTTGGACCAGAGCCAGGACCAGAACCTGAGACCAGAACCTTGGACCAGAACCTGAGAGCAGAACCAGGAACAAAACCTGAGAGCAAAATCAGGACCAAAACCTGAGACCAGAACCAAAACCTGAGGCCAGAACCAGAACCAGAACCAGAACCTGAGACCAGAACAAGAACCAGGTCTGAACTCAGGATGACTGAAGTCAGAGACTCGAAGGTTCATGAAGAAGAAAAGTGAAAACAAAAAACATTATTCTGATACAAACATATTAAAAACATAATAACATAACCCCCCCGGGGGTTAGACCTGATCCTCTGCCTGTGGAACATCAAAGACGTGGGGGCGGGGGGCTGCACCAGATACATAAATGACTGTGAGCTCGTCACCTTTCAGAGAGAGAGACTCCTCCTAAGTGATAAGGCTGGGGGGGGGGGGGGGGTCGCCTGGATTTAATTTGCATCCTGGGGAACGATATCTCAGCACGAGGCGGCGGTTGGAGCGCGCTCAGTGAGGCGGCGTCGTGCCCAGTAGCTCCGCCACAGAGGACAGTCTGGGGGCCACCTGCCCCCCCCCCCCCCCCCCCCCCCCCCCCCCTTAATCCACAAGTATTTGATTGGGCGTCAGGACGTCCTCTGCTTTGATGTGCGTTTGTCCCGTGGACACAACATTAAAGACTCTCCTTCGAGCCGGGGCAAATCAAATACCGTTACCTTCTTCTAAGGATTGCAAATGTGCTTAAATATGCCCTTTAATGGTGCATTTCCTCCAACCGGGGGCTCAGAACATTAGTTCCCCCCGTGAGGAGAGGCCTCGCCACACGCCGCCTCTGATTGGCTGCTCAGGGGAGCCGAGGAACCAGAGGTGGGTGGAGAGAGAGAGAGAGAGAGAGAGAGACAGACAAAGAGAGAGAGAGAGAGAGAGAGAGACACTGACCCAAGATCAGCCGAGACGAAACACAAACACGACTGAAAGTTTCTTTTAGAAAAATGATCCTGAAGGTAACACAAGAAGAATCTGTACGGACGCCTGCACACGTCAAAACACTGAATTAATTCATATGAATGATCAGATTTCATCTTCTCTGTCTTGTGGCAGCACCGAGCCTCCGTCCGGTCTGACGTGACGTGGTAACAGACCGACCACTTCACCCGCTCGTCTCCCAGCCCCACGTTAATGTGACCATCCGTCGTCCCGCCGCTGAAGGTGACAGGGTGCGTTTGAAACGCTCACAGGGATTTACATAATTGCTGCCTGACATATGCTGACACGATGCTAATTAGCATGTTGTCGTGTGTCGCTCCCGATGAATAATTGAAAACAACAGTTTTTGGCCAAAAAACATCAGGAGACATCACAACTCATCTCCTCAACATGTGACCCTGAACGCCTCGTGTGGTGTTCAGGGTCCCTAGCAGCTCACACCTGATGACAAACTGTAAGACTTCAGCTGTTTGTCTGCATGAACATGAGCTAAGGTTAGCATGTCTGGCTAAGTATCCAACAAGTCCTCGACCCTGAACCATCCAGTCCTCCACCCTGAACCAACAAGTCCTTCACCCTGAACCATCCAGTCCTCCACCCTGAACCAACAAGTTCTTCACCCTGAACCATCCAGTCCTCCACCCTGAACCATCCAGTCCTCCACCCTGAACCAACAAGTCCTTCACCCTGAACCATCCAGTCCTCCACCCTGAACCATCCAGTCCTCCACCCTGAACCAACAAGTCCTTCACCCTGAACCATCCAATCCTCCACCCTTAACCATCTAGTCCTCCACCCTGAACCATCCAGTCCTCCACCCTTAACCATCTAGTCCTCCACCCTGAACCATCCAGTCCTCCACCGTGAACCATCCAGTCCTCCACCCTGAACCATCTAGTCCTCCACCCTGAACCATCCAGTCCTCCACCCTGAATTAACGAGTCCTCAACCCTGAACCATCCAGTCCTCCACCCTGAACCATCCAGTCCTCCACCCTGAACCAACGAGTCCTCCACCCTGAACCATCCAGTCCTCCACCCTCAACGAGTCCTCCACCCTGACCCTTCCAGTCCTCCACCCTGAACCCTGAGAAACAGCAGCGGTGAACTTCGTTCAGGTTTGTGCAGGACTCTAGAATCAGAGCTCAGGGTTAAGTCCAGGGGACACATCCAGAACCAGGTTCAGAACCAGAACCAGACTCAGTCAGAGTTGGACCAGTAACACGTGTCACCTCAGGCTCAGATCTGATCCAGGAGCATCTGGACAATAAGAGATGATCACTGATGTTCACTTGAGATTCATCTTTAAATCCTCTTACGTCTTACAGTAAGTACAGTAAGTAAATTGAATCACTTCAACAACAGATCAGAGTTTCTTCACAGATCGGTTCAAGATTACAGACGTCCCACTCTGCTCCTTTATTCCCTGTCCTAATGAAAACTGGACATAAGCTCTGCAGCCACATCACAGCCGCAGGTCACATGACCTCGTCTCGTCAGGGACCAAGGTACAGTTCAACACGCCAACACACGCGAGTGAAAACTAAAGTAACTCTTTATTGAAACTCGAGCTCAGAGACACTGAGGAGAAAATGAAAGAGAAGAAATAAATGAGTTTTTCTTCATAAAGAGAAAGAGATTCTTATTGTGACTGAAGTCATTAATATTTAAACGTGTGCAGCAGCAACAGAAATCTCAACGTCTGCAGTTGCCTCAAAATTAAACATTAATTACGCGTCTTCATAAAGAAACCTCACCAGACGAAAATTCTGCTCCGAAGAGTTCATTATTTCAATTTGCAACAAAATATGTGCGAACGAGTCAAAGTGAAGATTCAACGAAAACATCAGAGTTTCATC
Source organism: Scophthalmus maximus (assembly GCF_022379125.1). Lineage (NCBI taxonomy): Eukaryota > Metazoa > Chordata > Actinopteri > Pleuronectiformes > Scophthalmidae > Scophthalmus > Scophthalmus maximus. Next base: position 517,303 of record NC_061528.1, read on the forward strand.
AGTTCGTCCTGAGAGATCAGTTACTGTACAGAGATCAGATACTGTACAGAGATCAGATACAGAGATCAGATACTGTACAGAGATCAGTTACTGTACAGAGATCAGATACTCTACAGAGATATGATACTGTACAGAGATCAGATACAGAGATCAGTTACTGTACAGAGATCAGATACAGAGATCAGTTACTGTACAGAG
>NC_061528.1:522500-540000 GCF_022379125.1 Scophthalmus maximus
CACACATGTTCACACACATGTTCTCACACACACACGCACGCACGCACACACACACACACACACACAAATGTTCACACACATGTTCTCACACACACACACACACACACAAATGTTCACACACATGTTCTCACACACACACACACACACACACACACACACAATGTTCACACGCACGCACACACGTTCACACACACACACACACACACACACACTGTGTAAATGAGATCATGTATAAATTCAATAGTTGAAGTATAAACACGTTTTAATCTGTGACTTCATCATGAACCTGAAGCAGCAGCTCACAGGTCAATCTCACAGGGATCATCTGACGTTTTATTTATTTAGCCTCTTCATCATTTATCTTTTTCCTGGGATCATAGAACTAAAGGGCCAAAAATGTGTGGACGGCTCCACATATCAAACATATGATTCTAATGAGTGATCAGAGCTGTTATTTAATATTTATCCTCCTCTCAGAGTTAATGACAGATCCTTCTTCAAACAGCTGCTAAAGATTTAACATCTGAACGTAGAGATGACTTTGTGTCATTTGAGATCTTCAAGTCTTTGAACATCACATCGTCACGTTGACGTCAGATTCCTCTGGATGTTTGTCAAAGTGTTTCTACGTGATCGTGATGCAGTTGGGATCCAGGGGGACAGCATCATGGTCCAGCTCCTGTCACCCCCTCAGGAAAATGAGATGCTAATTAATCAGATAGTTTCTTCAGCTGTAGACGTCAGCTTGTAGAGACACCAGTCCACTTCAGACAGACAGAACAGATACTGAACAGACCAGATACAGAACAGACCAGAACAGATACTGAACAGACCAGATACAGAACAGACCTGATACTGAACAGATCTGATACAGAACAGACCAGGTACTGAACAGACCAGATACTGAACAGACCAGATACAGAACAGACCTGATACTGAAAAGACCTGATACAGAACAGACCAGATACAGTACAGACCTGATACAGAACAGACCAGATACTGAACAGACCAGACACTGAACAGACCTGATACTGAACAGACCAGATACTGAACAGACCAGACACTGAACAGACCAGACACTGAACAGACCTGATACTGAAAAGACCTGATACTGAAAAGACCAGATACAGTACAGACCTGATACTGAACAGACCAGATACTGAACAGACCAGACACTGAACAGACCTGATACTGAACAGACCAGATACTGAACAGACCTGGTACTGAACAGATCTGATACAGAACAGATCTGATACAGAACAGACCTGATACAGAACAGACCAGATACAGTACAGACCTGATACAGTACAGACATGATACAGAACAGACCAGATACTGAACAGACCTGATGAATTTGACACAGGTGAACATTTGAAGTTGGACCCGTGGGCAGGAAGTGTGTTTTTGTACAGGTGAAGAGTTGTTTATAAAAGTTGAACCGCTCGTCATGGAGCTCGTGTCCTCACAGTTTCCTGCACATCCTCACCGACTTCATGTACAGTCGCAGAGCAGAGATGATAATTATTCATAATGATTGTGTCGCTGTGGATGATCGTCAGGACGCCGCCACGGTAATGAGCTGGAGGAATATGCATGGCACGCTCGCTCTCGGTCCACAGTGGAATGATGACATATGGCAGGCCAAGATGTCGGCCATCACACGCTATTAACCGTTTAGTGGCCGAGTCCTCGAAGGTGACGGATCCGTCTTGATCCTGACCTCATTAACAGAAACCCTCGGAGACACGGAGGCAAATTAGAGCCAACAAAACGACTCGATTACTGAAGACAAGACGTAGACCTTCATACGTGTTCACTGACGTGTTCACTGATCAACATGTGAAACCATGTTCCTCCTTTTAATATCACATCACATTTAAAAACACAATACACCATTACGTGGAAAGTCTGTAGTTGTGTTTTATATAAACTCAGTGTGTAGTTGTGTTTTTATATAAACTCAGTGTGTAGTTGTGTTTTTATATAAACTCAGTGTGTAGTTGTGTTTTTATATAAACTCAGTGTGTAGTTGTGTTTTTATATAAACTGTGTAGTTGTGTTTTATATAAACTCAGTGTGTAGTTGTGTTTTTATATAAACTGTGTAGTTGTGTTTTATATAAACTCAGTGTGTAGTTGTGTTTTTATGTAAACTCAGTGTGTAGTTGTGTTTTTATGTAAACTCAGTGTGTAGTTTTGTTTTTATATAAACTCAGTGTGTAGTTGTGTTTTTATATAAACTGTGTAGTTGTGTTTTATATAAACTCAGTGCGTAGTTGTGTTTTATATAAACTCAGTGTGTAGTTGTGTTTTTATGTAAACTCAGTGTGTAGTTGTGTTTTTATGTAAACTCAGTGTGTAGTTTTGTTTTTATATAAACTCAGTGTGTAGTTGTGTTTTTATATAAACTCAGTGTGTAGTTGTGTTTTTATATAAACTGTGTAGTTGTGTTTTATATAAACCCAGTGTGTAGTTGTGTTTTTATATAAACTGTGTAGTTGTGTTTTATATAAACTCAGTGTGTAGTTGTGTTTTTATATAAACTGTGTAGTTGTGTTTTATATAAACTCAGTGTGTAGTTGTGTTTTTATGTAAACTCAGTGTGTAGTTGTGTTTTTATGTAAACTCAGTGTGTAGTTTTGTTTTTATATAAACTCAGTGTAGTTGTGTTTTCATATGAACTCAGTGTTTAGTTGTTTTTATATAAACTCGGTGTAGTTGTGTTTTTATATAAACTCAGTGTGTAGTTGTGTTTTTATATAAACTCGGTGTAGTTGTGTTTTTATATGAACTCGGTGTAGTTGTGTTTTTATGTAAACTCAGTGTGTAGTTGTGTTTAATATTAACTCGGTGTAGTTGTGTTTTTATATAAACTTGTGTGTAGTTGTGTTTTTATATAAACTCGTGTGTAGTTGTTTTTATATGAACTCGTGTGTAGTTGTGTTTTTATATAAACTTGTGTGTAGTTGTGTTTTTATATAAACTCATGTGTAGTTGTGTTTTCATATAAACTCGGTGTAGTTGTGTTTTTATGTAAACTCAGTGTAGTTGTGTTTAATATTAACTCGGTGTAGTTGTGTTTAATATTGACTCGGTGTAGTTGTGTTTTTATATAAACTTGTGTGTAGTTGTGTTTTTATATAAACTTGTGTGTAGTTGTGTTTTTATATAAACTCGTGTGTAGTTGTGTTTTTATATGAACTGTGTAGTTGTGTTTTCATATAAACTCGTGTGTAGTTGTGTTTTTATATAAACTCGTGTGTAGTTGTGTTTTCATATAAACTCGTAGTTGTGTTTTATATGAACTCAGGGTAGTTGTTTTTTTATATAAACTCATGTGTAGTTGTGTTTTTATATGAACTGTGTAGTTGTGTTTTATATAAACTCAGTGCGTAGTTGTGTTTTATATAAACTCAGTGTGTAGTTGTGTTTTATATAAACTCAGTGTGTAGTTGTGTTTTTATGTAAACTCAGTGTGTAGTTTTGTTTTTATATAAACTCAGTGTAGTTGTGTTTTCATATGAACTCAGTGTTTAGTTGTTTTTATATAAACTCGGTGTAGTTGTGTTTTTATATAATCTCAGTGTGTAGTTGTTTTTATATAAACTCGGTGTAGTTGTGTTTTGATATGAACTCGGTGTAGTTGTGTTTTGATATGAACTCGGTGTAGTTGTGTTTTTATGTAAACTCAGTGTGTAGTTGTGTTTAATATTAATTCGATGTAGTTGTGTTTTTATATAAACTCGTGTGTAGTTGTGTTTTCATATAAACTCGTAGTTGTTTTTATATGAACTCAGTGCGTAGTTGTGTTTTATATAAACTCAGTGTGTAGTTGTTTTATATAAACTCAGTGTGTAGTTGTGTTTTTATGTAAACTCAATGTGTAGTTTAGTTTTTATATAAACTCAGTGTAGTTGTGTTTTCATATGAACTCAGTGTTTAGTTGTTTTTATATAAACTCGGTGTAGTTGTGTTTTTATATAATCTCAGTGTGTAGTTGTTTTTATATAAACTCGGTGTAGTTGTGTTTTGATATGAACTCGGTGTAGTTGTGTTTTGATATGAACTCGGTGTAGTTGTGTTTTTATGTAAACTCAGTGTGTAGTTGTGTTTAATATTAATTCGATGTAGTTGTGTTTTTATATAAACTCGTGTGTAGTTGTGTTTTCATATAAACTCGTAGTTGTTTTTATATGAACTCAGTGTAGTTGTGTTTTTTTTATATAAAATCGTGTGTAGTTGTGTTTTTATATAAACTCGTGTGTAGTTGTGTTTTCATATAAACTCGTTGTAGTTGTGTTTTTATATGAACTCAGTGTGTAGTTGTGTTGTTATGTAAACTCAGTGTGTAGTTGTGTTTAATATTAATTCGGTGTAGTTGTGTTTTTATATAAACTCGTGTGTAGTTGTGTTTTCATATAAACTCGTAGTTGTTTTTATATGAACTCAGGGTAGTTGTTTTTTTATATAAACTCATGTGTAGTTGTGTTTTTATATGAACTGTGTAGTTGTGTTTTATATAAACTCAGTGCGTAGTTGTGTTTTATATAAACTCAGTGTGTAGTTGTTTTATATAAACTCAGTGTGTAGTTGTGTTTTTATGTAAACTCAATGTGTAGTTTTGTTTTTATATAAACTCAGTGTAGTTGTGTTTTCATATGAACTCAGTGTTTAGTTGTTTTTATATAAACTCGGTGTAGTTGTGTTTTTATATAATCTCAGTGTGTAGTTGTTTTTATATAAACTCGGTGTAGTTGTGTTTTGATATGAACTCGGTGTAGTTGTGTTTTGATATGAACTCGGTGTAGTTGTGTTTTTATGTAAACTCAGTGTGTAGTTGTGTTTAATATTAATTCGGTGTAGTTGTGTTTTTATATAAACTCGTGTGTAGTTGTGTTTTCATATAAACTCGTAGTTGTTTTTATATGAACTCAGTGTAGTTGTGTTTTTTTTATATAAAATCGTGTGTAGTTGTGTTTTTATATGAACTCGTGTGTAGTTGTGTTTTCATATAAACTCGTTGTAGTTGTGTTTTTATATGAACTCAGTGTGTAGTTGTGTTGTTATGTAAACTCAGTGTGTAGTTGTTTAATATTAACTTGGTGTAGTCATGTTTTTATATTAATTCGTGTGTAGTTGTGTTTTTATATAAACTCGTGTGCTATTGTGTTTTCATATAAACTCGTTGTAGTTGTGTTTTCATGTTTTATATAAACTCAAATCAAAGGTTTAATGACATTTGAGTATTTTCACAATGAGGTAAATTTACTTGAGTGAACGATGTGAGTCTTCTCTTTGGTGTGATGATGTGTGCGTGTCTGAGTATGTGTGTGTGTGTCTGAGTATGTGTGTGTGTGTGTGTGTCTGAGGGTATGTGTGTGTCTGTGTGGGTAGCTGCGAGCCACAGATCAGATCTGGAGCGGCGGCGGCCGCAGCTCGCCTGGCGCTGTGACAACACCTTTTGGATGCAATTATGTGCTGAGGGGCCCCGCGAGGGCCCGTCCACCTCAGAGCTCCGTCAAGAGCCCACTGACAGCTTGGAGCGCCGCCCGGCACCACAGTCCTTCCATCCTGTTCCAGGACTGGATCCACAGCCGCCCCCCCTCACTGACTGTAATCAGTGACTGCTGCTCCGACACCTTCCTGCGGAGGCCTCTTCGAGGAAGGGAGGGACCACATTGTTCTAAACGGAGATAAATGCAGGGTTCGGCTCCACCTTCAGAACCGACAGCGGACCACAGCCGTCCTCCAGGACTCTGGAGCACGGTCTCCGCTGCCAGATCCTCTCTGGTTTCTCTCCCGAGTTAAACCTCGACCCACAACACTTTTAGACGTCCGAGGAAGCTGCGCTGCTCCGTCGGTGGTGAGGCGGTGCAGGGGGGTGGAGAGGAGCGGACCTGGATCTCAGAATACCTCGAGCTGGATTCACAACCACCACAGCAGCTGCACAGAATCACATCCTGAGTCAGAGCAACGTTCATCAGGTTCAGAGAACATGCCTGATCGTACATGCATTAGGTTATTGTAGTTGAAGACTCGACATGATCAGAGACTCGCTACAGATTAAATCAATAAGACTAAAATCAAATACACACAATTCAAAAAACTCTGAGGAAACTGAAGAGAAACTGAACACATCAGGTTCAAATCAGACACAAACACTTTCATTAGCTCTTTACTGTCCAGTTAACAGGCGACGCCGAGTCTTTTCTTCCCTCAGCGTCTCTTGCGGAGATAAGACCGACTGCAATTATGGGAAAAATCAGTTTCTGTATTTTATTATTCCCTAAATCAGATGTCTCAGGACTTGGCAGCGGCACTGGGAGCATTGGGAAAGTGACGGATTTAAAACAGGATTTTGTGGTTGAGCGTTTCACTAAATCTCTGCAGAGGAGAAGGAGGAGGGGGAGTCAGTGGGGGAGGGGGCGCAGCTTCATGACCTCCCTATTAGAGAAAACTGACACTTTCCAAAAAAATAGAAAAAAAGAAAACGCCTGACAGCGTCGAGGCTCCTGCAGCTTCAGCGTCTCATTGGTTTGTTGTTGGAGCCTCAGACGTGTCTGTTTAAACCTGATGAACACATTTAACACATATATATATATATATAATATCATCATATGTCTGACGACAGCAGAGTGTTCCTGCTCGTTGCCTGGATGTGAGGAGGAGGTGAAGTGTTTGTCTGATCCTGGACTCGATCCCTCCTCGGAGCCTCAAAACTGATTCCTGTGACGGAGCCAAACCTCTCGGAGCAGCGACTTCATATAATAAGCGTTTGTGGCGAACGGCGGATGGACGGCTGCCTGCCACCTCGCTCCAGAAGAACCAGATGAAAGAGACGAGGCGAGCCACGCTCTCAACCAGAGGGCCCGTTAAAAACATGGCAGCGTATTGAGAGCATGTGACTGTGTCACACGAGGACGAGAGTTGGCGAACTCGCCGGCGAGCGGCAGCTAGAACACGTCAGTGGTAAAAGAAGCTAATGCGGAGCTGGCAGCTCGCAGGGATAAGCACGGCACCTCTAATGCTCCAGAGTCCCCGGGGAGGGCGTCCTCCTCTGAAGCTGGAGGAAGACGGAGGCCGGCCTTCATTTAAAGAAATGGGTCTTTCAACTGCTGCATTTTTAAATGAATCCCCAGATAGGGTCGCTGACAGTCGACGGCGCTTTGATGCCGTTGGTTATGAGGTTTCCTTTCATTTCTGCTGCTCCCTCCTACAAAACCGGGTGAATTACATTCCTACATCAGACGTTTATTGAAGACGTTTAAACACAGGCCGTGTTTCCTCATCCAGGGAAGTGTTCAGAGTCCTGGATGAAAGGCCGGGGGCAGGTGGGACAAAGTGTGTGTGTGTGTGTGTGGGGGGGGGGGGGGGGGGGGGGGGGGCAACGTTAGCTCAGCTAACAGCACATCAGACGACAAGGATGAAGATAATATTACATTAACAAACCCTGCCACATGAAACCTTGTTGTAGCAAAGCTAAGCTAATACGTCTCAATTAGGCCACAGACCTACAGGAAACAAAACTTACTGTATTCTGGTTCCGGGGTGTCTACAATAATTCATAGACAAAATCACATATCATCTTCCATAACATCTTGGCTAGCTTTAGCATGACAGGACTAGGATGCCACAGAGCTAACTTACCACCAGTCTAAACCACAAACAACCCAACAGCTACATCATGTAGCCGCGAGACAAAGTTGACAACAACATTAGCAGAGCTGAGCTACTGTTGAGTCACAGTTTGACCAACATTATATCATTTAGCTAATATAATATTGGCAAGGCTAAGATACATGAAACAAAGCTAACAATGATGGTAAACTGCTAAAGGTTTTAAACAAGGTATTTGTTCAAATGGTGAAATGTTTAATAATCCAGAATTATCTCTTGAATAATCTATAATAGCAGGAAAAAAAATTATAATCTGGTGAAATGAAATGTCTTCCAGGGACTTCATCTTTTAAACTCACAGTTAATGTTTAAACTGAGGCAGCAACAAGCTGTCAGCTCACATGGCACAAGCTAACATCATTATAGCAGCAAGCTACCAGGGCTAACGTAACACAGGGCTAACGTAGCATGGGGCTAATCAGCTAACAAAACCAGGACATTAGCTCAGACAGTGTTAGCAGAGTTTAGCTGCTGCTCCAATATTAGATAGAATGATATTAGCGAGGCTAACGTTAATGTTAGCATTAGCCAACAGACCAGGGAACAGAACACCTATGATGCTCAAGGTCGTTCAAAACGGCGGCTGACGGAAACTTGAAACCTGAAATGCTAACGAAGCTGCTGTCAACGGTGCAGGCGTGTTGGGAGCAGAACAATGTCTGTCATACAGTTTCCCTCAGTGTGACCTGTTTATGAAAGAGCACACACACACACACACACACACACACACACACACTCTGACGCTCAGTGCTCGAGGTGTTGCTGCTGCTACTATCAGAGCCGTCACACTGAAACCAGCTTCACTCCTGAAGCGTGAAATTAATGTCGCTGTTCTTTGTTGATAATCAGAGTTTTTCAGAAAAGCCTCAAACCAAACTGAGCTTTTCTTTGACTTTTATACGATTCTCTTTTCTCTCCCTCGCTCTGCAACTCTGCTGTCGGATGAATTATTATTATTATTCCCGATTTGCTTCAGAACACCGTAAAACAACATTTCACCCTGAAATTCTCATTGACGCCAGCCTCTTATTGGACAGTGATGTCTGAACTGTCCAACCACATGAAACTGTTTATCGCTTGTTAACGATTTGAACAGTTCTATAAAATGGAACTCAATGAAACTGGTTAAATGAAAAACAATTATGATTTGATGCCCGTCTCTTTTTAATTTTTTATATAATTTCAACACGCTCACAGATTTAAAGATACAGCCGTCGTCTAGCTGCAGACCTTCATAGAGAATCTGGGGCTGGATTCAGATCGTCCTTCCTCTCTACTGTTTCTTGACCTCAGTGCTTAAGGTCATGAGGTCAAAGGAGTCAAGGAGGAGTCAAGGAGGAGTCATAGGACTGAGGAGAAGAGAATCCGACTGTGACGTCATGGTGAAACTACACATTTCTGAAGATGAACTACAAAAAACCACCGTGTGACATCACATGTTATGATTCATATGTAACAGTTACTTACATGATGACGTCTCTTCTGGGTCATATTCATACTCTTCTTCTTCTTCTTCAGATTGAATCGTTTTACGTTCGTTCATGGCGCGTCAAGTTATATATCGTTGCCGCAAAGAATTGTGGGTCTATTTCTCCTTTCCTCTCACTCCAGTGTATCTTATGCTTAAGGAGATAGGAAAGGAATCGTTGAAGCTCCTTTCCTCAACATTTAGAGTCTGAACATTATCACAGTGCTGAGGTAACACAGTGTTCAGTGAATTTGAGGATTCGACCGCAGTCCAGATATTTTCACGTTTCTGTCAGTGTCACAGTGACAGTTCTGTTCATCACTGGATGTTTTAACGACTGAATGTGAATGAATTTGTGAACAGAGCTCAACTTGTAGCTCAGATAAACTCAGCCACTCCTGTGTCTTGTAAACGTTGACATCTGTTTTAACTAAACTCATCATAATTAGACTCAACCACCACAGAGAGCCGTCTGGGGCGGGGGGCTGCTCTGCTCGTTGAGGCTGAGCTCAGTGAGCAGGTCGCAGCTCGAGGCCTCACGCTCCTGATTCATCTCCTGCAGCATCTGAGAAACATCTCACACGAACTCGTCGTCTTCATCACTGTGACCTCGGGCCAGAGAATAAAAAGGCTCTAATTACCGCAGAGCGACGCGAGGAGACAGGCGGCGGAAGATCTGACTCCACCACCCGGAGACGGAGCTCGTCGGTCCGTCGTCACGACACCGTCCTGCGTCCAGCCTGAAGGTGTCACACACATCAACACAGTTAACACACACATCACCAGGCTTTATGAGCTGCGTGTTGTTGCTCTGGAGGTTCATGATGTCATCAGGTCGTGACCTGAGTCACAGTCACGTTGCCACACTGATTATTTATGGTAATCATAATTCTATTAATTTATTCAAGTTTTTACAGATCAAAGACATAATAAAGATTACTTTTTTTTTCATCTGTGATTTTTGTCCACTGGGAATTCATTATTATTCAATCCATCACATAATTACAATTAGATATGATTCTTATTTCAACCTCATTCAATAATTTTTGTATTAATAATCTGACAAAGAGCTCATAAACTTCTTGGTTAAAGCATAAGCTTTTATTATCGGAACTCATTTAATTCTAAACTTTTTCTTCATATTCAAACTAATTTTAAATTACAATTGTTTTATCACTATTTGACAATGACGTAAAAAAAACTTTCTTGTTATTTTGACTTTTATCATAATTCTGATAGAAAACTGGTTTATCTTTGTCTGCCTCCTTCCCCCTCCCCCACAAACCACACATAAAAGAGAGAAAGAGTTCTGCAGCAGCCGGAGTGGAGACGTTTACAGGTCCAGACTCGATGTCTCCAGCTCGTCACCGTGGATGTTTCTGTGGGACGTGACGACGGCCTCCGAACCATCTGACACTCGAGCATCCGAGCCCCTGGTCCGCGGTGCGTTCAGGGACCCGTGTCTGTCAGCAGAGTCTTAAACCGATCCTTCAGTCTGGTCCAGGAGAAGGAGGAGGTGTCGACCTGCGGAGCAGAGGAGGGAGATGTAAAGGAGCAGTTCAACATGTCGCAGATTCTTCTGATGGAAGCAGAGCGAGGTCCAGGTCCAGGTCAAAGTCCAGGTCCAGATCCAGGTCCAGATCCTAGACTCGACCTGGGCAGAACTCAAGCTTCCTTTGAACATTTAGTTGCAAACACTCAGGAAAAGAACCTGACAGTTTTAATGAAACAGTTTAGGTTGATGTTTCACTCCCTTCAGAAGTCACAGCGTTCAGTTTCCTTCTTTTCACTAAGAAATAAACTGACACATTTTAAAAGAAACATTTTCTGCTTTTTCAATTTTTCTCTTTCCTTTATTGTCTTAAAGGGTGTTTGTGTATAAACGCTCTGCAAAGTTAAAAAGACCAAAGTCCGAAAATAAGAGAGAGACAACTCTGCACTTCTTTAAAACTCCCCGTCAGTCGTCCGGGCGATACTTCTGTAAGATGATGACAACACCATATTACAGACATGCATAAGGAATGTCTAGAGGGAGGGAGATAACTTCCTTCACGCACAGGAAGCAGCTGACCAATCACAACAGCGTGATTACACACATTAACATGAGCAGAATGTGTTTCCTTTAATAAAACACTGGTGAGTTGGTCTGAACTTCCTCTGGTGAGCGACACCCTCCAGGTGAAGTGCACTATGGGAGAAGGAGAAGTCGTCGTTCTCAGACAGAGGGTTACCTTGACCACGTGTCTGCGGGCGACGTCGGGCCTCCGGCAGAGTTCCTGCAGTCGCTTATACAGCTGCTCCGGTGTTGAGTAGAGGTACTGTGCTGCAGAAGAAGAAGAAGAAGAAGAAGAGGAGTCATTGTCAGTGGTGTCGGTCGATGAGGAGACGAGGAGACAAGGAGACAAGAATCACCTGGGAAGATCTCAGGATACACCAGAGCCTTCGGACACAGAGGGAAACATCCACAGTGAACCGCCTCCAACCTGAGGACAGGAAACAGACCCTGAGCAAAGATGGATGACATGACGGCTCACGACATCATCCTGATCGCTAAGATCGCTAACATATAACATATGGTGGTGATCATCATTCATACTCAGACATTCTATGTGTTTATGATTCAATTCTTTAGTGTTTACTGGCACAGTATAAAGTTCTTATAGATCGAGCCTCCTACATTTATGTCACAGATTGATAGATTTAACTTTGAAATGTAGAAAATGTTCCTCCGGGAGAACCGGCACTTATTATTTTCCATTTCGATCACTAGGTATATTAATTAAATGTTGGTGTGGATCGTGACAAAGGGGCGGGGTAAGGAATGTCTGATCTCTTTCTGTAACATTGTGAGACAGAAGGTTTTTAACATGTTCACTGATTTCACAGAGAATAATTCATGGATCTGGTGGATTGACATGCGGATTCAGTGACGTTCATCTTCTACAATGTACAGAACCAATTTGTGAAGGTTTGAGAGTCAAACTTGCGATTTCTCAGGATTTAACCGTTAAAGTTCAGATTCTGAAGAATGTTTGTTTCAGCAGCTCAGATGAAAACCAGAATCTGAGTCTCAGACATGAATCAGGTGAAGATCAGAGCCCTTTGATTGGCCACAGCTTCAGAGCTCAGCGTCTGTTTGGTTGTTGTTCCGCCTGCAGCTCAGATCCACCTGACGCTCACATCAGAGGGTCGAGGTCTGAGCTGCAGCAGAGTCGCTCACGAGTAAACACAGTCCACACCTACAAGACTCTGCAGGGTCCTGAGACCTGGTCCTGGACCGCCCTGAGACCTGGTACAGGACTCTGCAGGGTCCTGAGACCTGGTCCTGAGACCTCGTACAGGAGTCTGCAGGGTCCTGAGACCGCCCTGAGACCCAGGACTCTGCAGAGTCCTGAGACCGCCCTGAGACCCGGTACAGGACTCTGCAGGGTCCTGAGACCTGGTCCTGAGACCTCGTACAGGAGTCTGCAGGGTCCTGAGACCGCCCTGAGACCCAGGACTCTGCAGAGTCCTGAGACCGCCCTGAGACCCGGTACAGGACTCTGCAGGGTCCTGAGACCTGGTCCTGAGACCTCGTACAGGAGTCTGCAGGGTCCTGAGACCGCCCTGAGACCCAGGACTCTGCAGAGTCCTGAGACCGCCCTGAGACCCGGTACAGGACTCTGCAGGGTCCTGAGACCTGGTCCTGAGACCTCGTACAGGAGTCTGCAGGGTCCTGAGACCGCCCTGAGACCCAGGACTCTGCAGAGTCCTGAGACCGCCCTGAGACCCGGTACAGGACTCTGCAGGGTCCTGAGACCTGGTCCTGAGACCTCGTACAGGAGTCTGCAGGGTCCTGAGACCGCCCTGAGACCCAGGACTCTGCAGGGTCCTGAGACCTGGTCCTGAGACCTCGTACAGCACTCTGCAGAGTCCTGAGACTGCCCTGAGACCCAGGACTCTGCAGAGTCCTGAGACCGCCCTGAGACCCAGGAATCTGCAGAGTCCTGAGACCGCCCTGAGACCCGGTACAGGACTCTGCAGGGTCCTGAGACCGCCCTGAGACCCGGAACAGGACTCTGCAGGGTCCTGAGACCGCCCTGAGACCCGGTACAGGACTCTGCAAAGGGCTGTCCACACAAAAACACTCACATGGCGACACCAAAGAACTCGTGCTTGGCGGTGGAGACGACCACGTCAGCGTCACATAGCACTCTGTAGTAATCCTCCTTCCTGTCCTGGAAACCCCACGACAGGATGTGAGGGTCCAGCAGACAACGAGCCTTGGAGAAGATCTCTGGGGGGGAGGAGGAAGGGGAGGAGGAGAGGGGGAGACTGAGACTTCTTTTAAAAAGCAGATATTGATGAAAGTGGACGTTTACGACGGAGCAGCGACCAGGTGAAGAAGATCAATACTGTGCCCCGGCAGTAAAAGCAGAGTGGATGAAGATCTTAATGTGATTGGCTCCTTCAGTGGATACCAGTCTGATTTACGCTCCGTGTGTTTGTGCCGCAGTAAAACTTTACGTCTCATTTCACTAAAACACGCCGCGTCATTATCGCATCATCAGCTGATTCACGCCGTGTTTTATCAATTAGACGGCATCGCGAGGCTGAGGCGCCTCCGACCTCTGACATCCACCTCGTCTCGTAACACAGACGAGTTTTAAAGGTGACAGAAAAGTCAGAGCCAACTCAGAGAGTACGCCGCCGCCTGATTGGTCCCTTCACATTCGCGGTCAAACACCTGGGATCATACCGACGGCAGGACAGATGTTTCCTGTCACATGACTCTGACGTTACAAATGATGGAATGAAAATAAATTTGATTGGTATTTATTCTTCACAAAGAACTGGAAGAAAATAGGAATTAAAAAGATTGAGATCATAAATCACATGGTAACCGTCCCTCACTGTGTGTGTGTGTGTGTGTGTGTGTGTGTGTGTGTGGTGTACCTGGCACGTCAGTGAACGTCTCTCCGAGCACCGACAGGTGGAAGTTCAGGTGTTTGTCCTTCAGTCTGAGCAGCGTCGAGAAGAACAGCTCCGGATTTTTATCATGTTCCCTTCAAACACACAGTGATCGTCAGGGATCTCACTCACTCACGCACGCACGCACGCACGCACAAAATCATTGATCCAGGACTGATCGGAATGATCAGGTTTGATCTGTCACTGTTTATTGATCGTTTCACAATCAAATATCCGTCTCATGTTTATAGTCCAGCATCAGACTGTTTGACCCCGACTCTGAGCTCCTTCATCCTCCTCCTCCTCCTCCTCCTCCACGTGGTCGTCATGAAGAATCAGAGCGACGCGGTGCGGAGCAGTGAACTCATCAATATTCATGAAGCAGAGAAACTGAGACGACGATTAAATATTCTGCTTCATGTTCGAGCCCACGAGGTTCGTTTGAGAACTCAAACACTACGTGTGTGAACAGAGGCGTAGTGTACGCACGCACGCACACACACACCAGGAAACATGAATTTAGTATTAAAATGAATCTTAAAAATGTTAAAATTAAATTCGAATCCCACAAAGAAACATCGGAACCTGGAGACGATGTCCTGTCAGTCTGTTGCTAGGAGACGGTTTCAGACATGTGACATCGTTCATTCTTACTGTCGATGACGAGCATTAGCTGATCAATAATCTAAATGATTGATCTTGACAGTGGATCAAGTTTGATTCTTTTGTGTGTGAAAGTTTTAACTGAACAAGAAAATGTTTTTTCAGATTTTTCAGACAAACTTAATTTATATTTTAGATTTAGACGACGGTCCGTGACGTGTGAAGTAAAATAATCTGCTGGATTACAGTTTCTTGTCTCTTCCTGATGTTTCTTCACCACCTGCTGTTCGTTCATTGATTTGAATCAGGAGTAAATCTCCCTCAGGTTTGACCTCTGACCCCCCTCCTCCTCCAGTGCTGCAGCATCTTTACCTGGAACAGCTGTTCCCCCCAAACCCCCCCCCCCCCCACACACACACACAGCAGCAATAAGACAGAGCTGTAATCTGAGGATCCAGGCCACACACAGATTAAACATAAAAACAGATGAGATGGAGCGAAGCTTCAATCTGACAGATTAACAGAAATCCTATGTCCGACCAGAATAAAAGCGGCAGCAGATATAATCCGTGTGTTTTGCTCAGTTCAGAGCAGATTACAAGCTGCTGCTTTTGTTACTGATACAAGAGAAGGTGAAAAACACTTTGTGTCCAATAATCTGATTTAAAATCAAAACTCTCGCTCGCTCGTCTTTTCTCTGGACTTTCATATTCATACGCCGTGTTTTCATCACATGACCAAGTGACGACTTGTTTTTCATGAACACATTTAAAAATTTGTAAATTTTTATTTGTGACACTTTCGTTCATAATATTTTGGTCATAAACTCTGATTGTGTAAAATATAAGTTTCATGAGAATCTTTAATTTACATTTTGAATTATTATCCTCCAACGTCATTTTAATATTTGATTGTAATTTTAAATATTTTAGCTAAATTTTAATTTACAGATTTGATTTTGGGAGGATTTTTTCCTTACAAACAAAATTTCTTTAAACATGATTTTTTTTTAAATGTAAATTCCAACAATATGACTATTTTCACAATAATGTGTTTTTCTTGATTTTCGTCATAGCAACAGATTTTTTCAAGAGTTGTAACGATTTTATTTTACTTATTCTAAAACCATTTTGTTTATATTTATTAGTCTTATATTGTGACTCGTTTCAGTCTTCTTCAGTGACATGGTGTCAGACACAGAAACATCCTACTGGACTTGAACTCACCACCGGTGAGGCCAGACGATGTGCAGAGGTTTGACCTGGTCTCCAGAGTCCAGATGTGGAACTGGTCCAGATGTGGATGGACGTGGATCCTCAGACCTGTCGGTCACAAAGATGATTTCACTGAGAGATGTCATACACACTCACTATGATTTAATAAATAAGAGCAGTAAATGATAACAGATAAGAGTGTTTATTACTGTGCAGTGTGAGGTTCAGGTTCCACCTCGTGTTTGTTCAGCAGCCTGAAAAACATCAAGAACAAACGTGTTTGTAACTCGACTTTGCACATCAGTCACCCACATAACCACCACATGACAAACAGCATCTTCCAACGCTCCTGAAGGTTCCTGAACGCCTCATGAATGTTCCTGATGACTTCATAGATATCATATATTCTAAACCTGTGAAGAAGACCTGTGAAGACATGCAGATAAGAAGAAGAGAGAGGACGAGTGGACGAACAGATTACATAACGTGGTCGGACGTGGCTCACTTCTCTCAGCGAGGTTCGGTTTGTGCCTCCGAGGCCTCTGGGAAAACGTGATTCAATAATCCATTTTAGAAATTAGATGTTTGACTGGAGGCAATAAAAACATGACTGTGTCCACAGACGGGTTTATTGCTAAATCAACAGTAATCTGTGTGATGACCTCACCTCTGAGTCTGATGAAAGATGAAAAGATGAAGGTCAAAAATCATTCACTTCATTTACTTTATTGGCAATAATCATAATCACAAGAGTCTGAGACGAGCGGCGGGCGGAGCTTTAATCAGGCCCCACGGACACACACACACACACACACACACACACACACACACACACACACACACACACACACACACACACACACACACACACACACACACACACACACACACACACACACACACACACACACACACACACACACACACACGTCAAGTTTTATTTAGTGTTGCTGTTAGTCGACCACAAAGAAGTTGACCAATCAGAGGCCACTAAAACCAGTACTCATCCTTAAAGAAAAAAATCAAAGTGCTCGACTGGAAAGACGAGGCACAGTCGGATCCAAACGAGGAACGTTTTCTACGTTTTCCACAGATCGAGTGACATGGAGAAGAAAAAACGAACATCAGACAACGAACGTCAGAGGCTCAGACTGATACATGACCTGTTCTCATCACATTGACATATTCACGTTGCTTCATTCGTAGGACGTCTTGAGACATTTTGAACCAGAGACGCTGCAGCAAAGAATCATTTTACTGTTTTAATGTTTTCAGGAATCTTCTGAACTGGTAGAAAACTCGTTCAGAGAAGTTGAAGCGAGCTGAGCTGTGAAACCTCCAGAGACTCGGCTGAGACCAAGTCAGCCTCAGGCCCCCGGGGCTCCGAGCTGGATCCTGACGCTGACCTGGTCTCAGCCGTGTCTCTGGACGTTTCACAGCTCAGAGGTTCCTGTCACTTTACAACCATCGCATCAGCAGGAAGCTGTAGGTCAGAGCCCGGGAGGGGGCGGGTCCCTCCAGTGGACCGGACACGGCTCTGCAGGTCATTACGGCACATTAATATCCACATCAGATCCTGAGGAGACCAT
>NC_061528.1:545000-560000 GCF_022379125.1 Scophthalmus maximus
ATACAGTCAGTGATCGTCTTCATATACAGTCACTGATCGTCTTTATATAGTCAGTGATCGTCTTTATATACAGTCAGTGATCTTCTTTATATACAGTCAGTGATCGTCTTTATATACAGCAGCTAATTGTCTTTATATACAGTCACTGATCGTCTTCATATACAGTCACTGATCGTCTTTATATACAGCAGCTAATTGTCTTTA
Organism: Scophthalmus maximus; assembly: GCF_022379125.1. Taxonomy (NCBI): domain Eukaryota; kingdom Metazoa; phylum Chordata; class Actinopteri; order Pleuronectiformes; family Scophthalmidae; genus Scophthalmus; species Scophthalmus maximus. The sequence continues at coordinate 545,205 of NC_061528.1, forward strand.
TATACAGTCACTGATCGTCTTTATATACAGCAGCTAATTGTCTTTATATACAGTCACTGATCATCTTCATATACAGTCACTGATCATCTTCATATACAGTCACTGTTCGTCTTTATATAGTCAGTGATCGTCTTTATATACAGTCAGTGATCTTCTTTATATAGTCAGTGATCTTCTTTATAGAGTCAGTGATCGTCTTTATATACAGTCAGTGATCGTCTTTATATACAGTCACTGATCGTCTTTATATACAGTCTTTATATACAGTCAGTGATCGTCTTTATATACAGTCAGTGATCGTCTTCATATACAGTCAGTGATCGCCTTTATATACAGTCAGTGATCATCTTTATATACAGTGTATGAGATAATTATGAATGAAATAATCTCCACCATGTGCTTTAAACAGTGGTTATAGTGAAACATCTCCTTTAATCATAGTGTTATTGTTTCTTCATATGAAGACAAACTGATCAATATTAAGTTACTTATGGTTGTGAATGTTCAGTCCTGTGGTGACGTCACTGAGGTCTTGTACTTTTATTAGTTCAGTACAAAGTTATGAGTTTTAACAGAGACACGCTAACAGTTAGCGGTTAGCTCCGTTAGCTGCATTAGCCTCAGACAGCCATACAAACGGCACAGACAAGCTAACAGTGGCTCTGCGTGTTAGCCGTTAGCTCCGTCAGACACGCAAGCTCTGCCAGCAGCTAACGGCTAACTAGCAACTAGCAACTAGCTCTCCTCCTCCGCGTCCTCCACCGTCCAGGCTGCTCCCAGCGGGGACACGGTTCTCCGCGCCTCGTCCTCCGGACGACGGACAGCACGACACTCACCTCCTCCTCCGACTGCATCTGTCCGGCGCCAGCTCACAGGAACACGTACTTCCTGACACGTCATCACGTCGCTGCTGAGAGCCGAGCTGAACAGTGACCCCGCCAACTTTTTGAACGGCTCAGGTTCCGGTGAATTTCCCCAAATTCTTATATGAAAAGTTGGAAGAACTGAAACCAAGACGAGGTAAATGTAACTACTGTAGCCAAGAAGAAACAATAGAGCATGTTATGTTGCACTGTCAAAAATATGAGCAAGAAAGAAAGAAGGCATCTTATTCAAAACCTCAGAAAGAAAAAGGTACAGTTTAATCTAGTTGATATTCTACAGAAGAGCACAGATGAGTGTTATCAAGTCATATATCAGTATCTTAGATTAACAAATGTAATTGAGAAGATATAAGTTTTTTGTTTGTTTGTTTGTTTTGTTTGTTTTGTTTGGTTAGTCTTAGTGTATATAGTAAATAATAGCAATGCTGAGCCACACTCCTAAAGCACCAATTTGTTGTTTGCCAACCGCCAAATAAAAAACAGAAGAAGAAGAAGAAGAAGAAGAAGAAGAAGAAACCAAGACGATAAACTACGAGACGAATCAGTGAAATCTGATTTTCGCATTTTCAAAAACATAAAAAGGTTTCATGAATCTAACACTTTGTTTTAAAGAGTGTTTGTCCTCTCAGTGACTGTCAGTCCAGATGTTTTCTATCTGGACCTGGTCCAGTTCAGACGACAGGTCGATAAGTTTCCCTTAACTTTCACCTTAAAGGGCCGGTTAGCGATTTAGGACAAAGCTTGTTTCTCTCTTTGTTGTTGTTGATGTCACTGTTCTCAACCTCGGGTACGTGAGCCGACTCGCTGACCACGAGGCCAAAGAGTCCTGAGTCGCAGCAACACCAGCTAACACGTCTCTTAAAGTCTCGACGAGCGATGTTTACCAACTGCACTCAGTGATGTTGGTTCATCCCGAGACATTTGTTTTGCTATTGATTTACAGAACTGCGGCTGAAACGAAAACCAGGATGTTCTTTCCGGAGCGCACACAGAACCGACAGCTCGCGGGCCGTGAGGATATATAAGCGTTTTTGGAGAAAATGTGTATTGATATAGAATCGAAGTACTAACATCAGCGTCGTATCTTGACAATATACTTATTGTTTGTTATTCAAAATAGAAAATCAAAATCAAACCGTATTTGAAACAGGGCTGTATGACCTGTGTACTCACATGAAAACACCGTGTGTCTGCCTCCTGTAAACTTTTCCCCCGTCATGTACATTAACATTCATGAATCCAGCGAATGGAGCGAGGACACAGATTCTTCTGATTTTATACTTCAAAGAGACGGAAATTATTCTGTCAAATCTCAGAGGATCTGAAAAACAGACGTGAAGTAGAAACGACATCAAAAGGCCACAAACGGCAAAAAAGTGATAGCATTGAGAGCTAAGCTAGCAGCAGAGCTAACAGCTAATACAGGTGCTAATACTGGTGTTAGCATCTATGTTAGCTACATTAATTCCTTTACTCAGGCTTCAAGTCATGTTTTATTAATGAGTTTATTTAATTCAAATTATGGATGTTGGGCTCAAACATCTGACATCAGATACACACACACACCATCCTCCTCCTCCTCCTCATCACTCAGCTGTACGAAGCCTTACGAGAAGAATAACACGGCTTTATTAAAATTTAATTTTGGCTACATTTATTCGAGCATTTCCAAGAGAAATTAAAAATTCATCAATAATACTTCAGACATTTCAGTGGTTCCTTCATCATCATCATCATCATCATCATCATCATCCTCATCAGTCCTTCGTCACCTCTTCAGTGGATAAAGTGGATTTTTTTTAAATCTTAAAAATACAGTGTTTTCACAATAATCTTATCAAAAGTTCCCCAAATTTAGAATTTCCAGTAGTTTCAAAGGAAATAAAACAACGACAAATAAAAATTTAAGATTCCAGATACCATAAGCGCTCTGTATTCATAATGTTTTGCTCCAATAAGTCAATGACAGAAACATTTTACTAAAATATATCTATTTGTGAGGAACTGTAATACTGTACACTACAGTATGAAATAAATAAAATTAGGAAATATAAAATGAGTCACATAAATAAAATGGTAAAATTCTCCAATAAAAAAACAAAAAAGAAAAAGAAATTTGTGTTGGAAAATTCTACAAAAAATTGATACTGACAAAAAATACTGTGTCGGAAACAAAAACAGACGAATCATAGAGAAAATTGCACAAACAGATGTAAACTAAAAAACTGCCATCTATCTATTACTAACACTGACGACCAGACACAGGATGAATATTCATACGGACGATGACACTGTACAGGGATGGCACTTTGCAGAAACGCACAGGTGAACAGGTTTGCATATAAGGCGTCCTCTGGAGAAACTCCTTCCTCTTTAAGACTCACGTCGTCATCATCATCATCATCATCATCATCATCATCATCATCATCACACTGGTTCAGAATGTTCCTTCACATAGAGAAAAACATCTCAGGCCCAAAAATCATGTGGTTAGTTGGCAAAAGCAATAAAAACAGGATGAAAAAAAACAAAAAACATCACAGTAAATAAAACAACGATACAACGATAATAACACTGACAGGAAGTGATGAGCACTCGAGGCTTCGTTCCCTCTTTTTTCATTCCTTTTTTTTATTTCGTAGTGATTCGTGAAGTCAAGTGCAATTTGTTTCCAGATGTTTTTATCCAAAATACGAGACACAGGAAGTTAAGAACATCGATATAGCACCACACAGCTTTCAGGCCTTTACAATACTGTACATTTAAACAGCTTCATCATCATCATGTTATCATCATCATCATCATCACTTCTTCATCTCATTTATCTTCTTTTTCGTTTTTTTGCATAAGGTGGATTTTTAAACAATCCCACCAGCGTCATGACGACGACGTCGCTCATCGTGTCGCATCTCCAGTTGGACACGGAGAAAAATTATTCAGGGTTCAAAGACCAAAGGAAAAGAAGTTTCTCACCTTCTCATATATATGTATATATATAAACACACACACACACACACACATATATATATATATATATGTGTGTGTGTGTGTGTATGAAACCATTGAACCACTAAAGGAATGAGTGTGTCCAGACCGTCGTGGCTCAGTTAGTTTAGCTCCCAACTGAGTTTTAGAGTTAAAATTGAAAATGTTGTTGATAAAACTCCTCAGTTTGACACTTGTCCACATGTAGAACCACGGCAGTGTGAACAACTGTGGTTAAAATAATTCAAATTTAAAATGTGGGGAAGATAAACTTCACATCTTTATTCTGCTCAGTCTCTTTGAAACGTCTCAAAGCTTCAGTTCTTCTGGTCCAACTTGTCGTGTGTCTTCCCTTCTCGTGAACTCTCGTCCATCAGCTGCGTCGGGTCTTTGCCCTCTTCGTCCCTCGTCGAGTCCGTCTCCAGTCTGTCTTCCTCCTCCTCTTCCTCTTCCTCCTCTCCTTCCCTGAAACTTGCCTCCTGTCTCTCTGTCACCTCCTCTTCCCTCTCTGCCTCGCTGCCGTCCCTCAGGATCAGCCCTGCGTCCTCCTGCTGGTCCTCGGGGTCGGAGTATCCCAGGGGCCCCAGGCCCTGCAGGTAGGCCCTCCTCATCAGCAGCTCAGTGGGCTCCATGCCTCCTCCTCCTCCTCCTCCTCCCTTGTCCTGCGCCTCCCTCTCGGCTGCCTCGCGCTCCTCCGCCTCCCTCTTGCAGTACGAGTAGCGGTGGTTCATGTGCTGCGAGTACGAGCCCGAGTGCGAGAAGCGTTTGCCGCACTTGTCGCACTGGTACGGCTTCTCGCCCGAGTGCAGCCGCGAGTGTTCGATCAGGTGGTGTTTGTGTTTGAAGGCTTTCTTACAGATCTGACACTGGTGAGGACGTTTACCTGCAGACACACAGACGGGAGGAGAGAGAGGGTCAGGGACACGCCAAACACACGCCTAACACACAACAACACGCCAAACACATGCTTCACAACACGGATCAACAGAGAGCAGAGAAACGCACGGACACTTTCTGTCTGTACGTAACAACACAACAAGTGTGTGTGTGTGTGGGAAGCTTGAGTTGTCATCTAACATCGTGTCCAAACTAACACTCCTGGTCACTCTCTCTGTGTCCACCTGTTGCCGTGACGACACTGAAGTCAGACATGCCTGCGACTGGCGGCGGCGAGCTGTGACATCATAGCGACAGATTTAAACCTGAGGAGGAGCAGGAATCCTTAACAGTTGTAACACCGCCCCCTCCAACCTGACACACACACACACATACACACACACACACACACATTTCTGGATTTACTACGGCTCCGTACCAACATTTCTTCCATCTGACTGAACAGGATGCTTCGCTCTGCTGCTGAAAACCTTCCAAACACGTCCCACGCACACATGGACCAAAATCACACACACACACACACAAACACACACACATCCTCAGAAACACACTTGCAGGCAGTTCGTAGCCACAAATAGACCTGGAACATCCACCACTGCTGGCATAGTTTACTATAACACACACGCACACACACGCACACACACACACACACACACACACACACACACGCAGTGCCAGTAAAATAACCGAGATGCAGATTCCTGCTCTGAGTGACGAGGGTGATGCAACGGTGTGAAAGAGACGAAGGTAGAACAGTCACAGTTCAGGTGAATCTATCCGTCTGAGATCTGAAAACCACACATGGACGTTTTGACGTGTTCGGACTCCGACTCTGTGACGGACCAAAGAACCTCCAACCAATCAGAGCAATGACACGTGTGATGCAGCCGATCACCGTCCACTTTGTTTTAAACTATCAGTGTGTGGGGGGCGTGGCCTCTGGAGAAAACCTCCAGCTGAGCCACACCCACTTCACGTTGTTCTGTATTTGTGTTGTGAATAAAACTGTGGGTCAGTCTGCTGGTGACAAGAGAGAAACTGCTACGAGGTTCATTCTACGAGTCAGATCGTTGACGTTACGTCCTGATCCATACGTTCAAACACATCACTGTTGCTATGGTTACGCCTGGCGTGGTGTTTACCAGCCTCTGAATCAGAGACGTGTGAAAACTCCGGTTGTGTTTTAGTTTTTAAACGATGATGCAGACGACGCCCACGTCCTCTTCTCTGATTGGTTCTCATCAGTCAGGACTCAATGTCGTCGCTAACACTTCCTTTCCGGAGCAGTTCCACCTCGTCGTCGTCACATCACTCTTCCTCCTTCAGAGGAGTTTCTGTTACTAAGCAACCAGCTGCAGAGGAGACTATCCACTTCCTGTTTACAGCTGTTTGGTAATGTGACGTGTGTCCTCAGGTGTGTCGGTGTGGATGGAGATTATTTTCACTGATGCTGTTTTACACCTACATGTGACACGCGAACCTCAATCTAAAATAAAAATGAAACGCACCGCGGTGTGTTCGGAGTCTGTACATCTGAACATCCGAGGCTGCAGCAGAGTTCATCTCTTGATAAAAGACTGAATGTTTCTGACAGCGTCTGACATTGGTCCACGTTACAGACGGACATTCACCTGTCACATTATTCTGTGTGTTCACGTCTCAAACTGTCAAACGGACGATTTCTGCTGTAATTCACATTTCCTTTTGATCTTCCCTCACATAACACACACATGCACAAATAGCAACACATGCAAACATGCACAGCTCCCCCTCCTCCCTCCGTCTCTACACAAACACATCACAGTATGAATGAGATGCTCATGTTCTGCTCTCTGAATGTTTATGTAAGCCTCCTCATGTTAAATGATCCCTACCCCCTGCTGAAAAGAAAGGAACATGTTAAAGGCCATGGATTACAGAGAACAAAACAGAGGAGGGAACAAAGGAGAGGAAGAAAAACCTACAAGTGGGGCAGCTATAATGCCACATGAAGATGAAAAAGAAAAAACAAGGGAGAGAATGAAAAGGAAGACGGACGATATGAAGGGTGGGGACACAAACGCATGGGGGGTGGGGTAAAAGAAAGAAGTGTCCAAATGTTATATATACCTGTGTGCTCATATTTGTGTCTTAGGAGGGAACTGGTCTTCTGGAATGTTTTGTCGCACAAGTCACACGCGTACATACCACTTTCAGTCTTCTTAATCTTCTTCCTGCAGAGCAGCGAATCGCTGTCTGTCAGGTCGTCCAGGCCCGACAGATAGTCCGCCGTCCCGTCCAGCAGCTCCCCCTGAGAAACACACATCGTTTCATTACATCTGATAATCCCACACCTGTCGACTCCACACTCTGGGGCACCTTCTGCTCCGACCCCCCCACCGCCGCCATGATCCCAAGTCTGGACAGAGCTTAAGGGCCCGACCGGGGTAAGTCCCTTTCATCCAGGGGACACTTTAAAAAGGGGAGGGCCATATGGGACGGAGGTTTTGAAAGTTGGGATTGTGTTTACAGATCAAAACGTACCAGGTGATACGAGTTCTTCTTCTGAGAACTAGGAAGAACTCATCAGAACTCAAAAACATGAGATGGCCATCCCCATGGAAAGTTCCTTCATTCACTTAAAACAACCTCACCGCAGTTTCCCGGTTGTTATGGTAATATACATGTTCAAATGTCCAGTCTCTTAAGCATGACCGACTTCTTGCCTGTGTGAATTTAAAGGTCAAAGTTGAAAGTCAACTTTCTGGGCAGGGTGACCTCATCGACTACATCTATGTCCCCGTTTTGAGGATCTCTTACTGAGCCTCGTTTACCGTCTGTGATCTAATGTAGGAAACAAAAGATGACAGTAGATTCTGAACTGGTCCAGCTGCTGAACACCACTGTGATTTAATCACTGAATCAAAAAACTCCAGATTCTTCTACCTACATGTATGTCTTGTTCTGAGTCACTGTCCTCTCACAGAAGTAAAGATCGAAGTACCACGACGTTGATTTACTGGCGTACACATCAGGGAGTTATCAAGTCCTGCTCCGTCTATAAAACATCCATCAGCACTGTGCCCAGACCACTTCTGTGTTTATGGCTCATCTGATTATGGTCATTAAGTGTTGAGAGTGAGCAGGTCACTGCGAATGGCTGGACCTTAAAGTTCACAACGTCAGCCATAAATCTTTGTTGGCTCAAACCAAAACTCTAAGTTGAGTTATTCGACCCATTAAGTCAAATATTCCTGAACCTCCACCAAGAAGCTTTACCTACAAGAACTAGGGTTGTCCCACCATGAGCCATGATCAGGACCCGTCTAATACAGGGTGCTAACTTCTTTGTACAGAGGAAGAACTCAGGTTGCCAACCATCAAATCTGGTTGGCAACGGATGATAATTCTGGGAAGGCCCTGACAAATGACTTATTTGATCTTTGCGTTTGATAATAATTTTTTACCTGGAAACCTTGTTTCCGTTGGTACTTTCTCCTCTGCTGCATTTCAGTAAATGTGGCTGCCCCAGTGGCATAAGTGTAGGCCATGTGAGGCAGGAAGCTCATGGGGTCCAGGCCAGGGTAGGGTCTGAGGCCTGGGATGGTTGCCTGGGCGGGAGACATGAAGGTGGGTGGAGGAAATGCTCCGTGTGGTGGCAGGGAGGTGTAGACGGGACCGCCAGTGAAGGGATTAATCCCGAACATAGGACTGGAGCTTTTCTCCAGCTGATGAACAGAAGTCCCTCCACCTTCAGGGCCCAGGACTTCCTTCTTGATGTTTAACAAGTCTAGAGGACCGGGCCCCTGCTCTCGTCCGTGTGCCTCGCCACTGTGCTCGATGATGAAACCGTTAGGTCTGGGCCGCTTCTCTCCAACAGTGAGCAGCCTCTGCGCCATGTGTTTGGGCAGTGACAGATCCAGTGGTGAATCCCCATGGGCATCCTCAGAAGCCAGGCTGTTTGGAGTGTAAGAGCTACTCTGAGAGTTTTTGGAAGAAGTAGAGGAAAGGTTGAGAGGGGACGGAGTATTGCTCCTCAAGTGGTCCAAGTGGTCTAGTGGTTTGTCCCCTGTTGTCTGCCTGTTGGCTGTAAACTGGTTGCCTTTTGTGAGTCTGTGGGCGGCATCACCGTTAGTGAAGCCTGCATGTAAATCTATGACAGGAAGCGATATTGTTGACCGGCTGAAGCTCTGCTTGTCCGATCCACTGCGGTCAGGGGGCGGTGACTTTTTCCTCAGACGGCCTCCATGGTGGATTTGGCTCTTCCACTGGGCGAACCACTCCTTCACAAACTCTTGAGGGAGGCCAACAGCAATTGAGATCTTGAGCAGTTCCTCTGAGTTGGGCTCAGTGTTCATGGCGAAGTAGGCCTTGAGCACTGACACATGGTCTTTGAAGGGGTTGATGGGGCTGGTGGCCCGATCGTTACCGGGAAGCTCGGTGGACATTGCCCCCCTGCGGGGAGCAGGACTACTCTCGGCTGGCTGCAGAACGGCTTTGATCTCCTCATTCATATTGCACATGTAGCGCTCGTGTTGATGCAGCGGGATGGGACCAGGGAAACTCTCCTTGCAGTACTGGCAAGAGAACGGCAGGAACTGGTTCTGGCCATCGTGGGATTTCTCCTCCCCGCTAATGTCTACTGAGTGGTTTGCCTTCTCCTTCTTGATGTCCACTTGCCTCTTTGAGTCATCAATCAGACTTTTTGCCTCATTGACCTTCTCCAGTGTGAAGTCGATTATGCTTTTCGTGGGGCTGCCCTGGCCCACTACCTGGAAGCCGGCCTGGACCAGCTTCTGCTCCTCCATTTGGGCACCCAGCTCCTTCATGTAGGCCCTGAGCTTGGAGATCTCCTCTGGATTCCCATCCATCTTCTGCCTGCACACCGTGTTTTCCACGATCTGAAGCACCTTCTGAACTTCACTCAGGTTGTTCCCGAGAGACCCTGGTCTGTAACCCAACAGGGGCAGGTCGAGCCCCATGCCCCCCAGGTGCTGAAGAGGGCTCTGGGAGGAACTGTGGATTCCCAGAGGGCTTCCTCCACGGCCGTTCAGATAAACCCCTGGTCCCCCAAACCCGTGCTGAGAGGCCATCAGCAGCCGGTAGTCGTTGAAGTCCATCGGCTCTGCTTTGATTTCGAGCTGACCCTGCTGATCTGGAGGGCCAAGCGGTCGCCCATTTTCAAGTTTATGGCGGAGCTGGGCAAGGGCGGGGCTCCCTGGCGATGAGGTTGTGGAGTTGGGGGAGGAACCTGGCTTGCCATTGTTTCCGTTGCGTACTCGTCCGTTGACGGCGATCAGGCCGATGCATTTCTTGCTGCTGATGTGGGAGCTGTAGGAGCCGGAGTGGGAGAACCTCTTCTTACAGTTGGAGCACTCGTACGGCTTCTCACCTGCAACACAACAGGGAATAAGGATCATGGTTTTGATGTGGTTCACACTTTCATGTTCAGGACAAAGTGTGAAAACTTTAATGATCCTCGTGGGGGTAGGTCACACTGTTACTGCCTTCGCAAGGGAGGTCATGTTTTCACTGCTGTCTGTCTGTCTGTCTGTCTGTCTGTCTGAATGTCTGTCTGTCTGTTTGTCTGCTTGTCTGTCTGTCTGATGGAACATGGATCAGGACAAAGGGACGGGATCTCTTTCTTTAACATTGTTTTTTAACTTGTTCACAGAGAATAATTCAGAAAACATTCAGACACATTTACTGATTCTGTAATGAGAGATTTGATGGAGCTTGGTTGAATTTAAGGAAGGTTGTTGGTGAAGGTATAAACTCTACTGAGTGATGTTCTAGTTGAGGTTGTGTATATATATACACATATATAAATATATATATATATATTCATGAGTCAGTGCTGCTGATGTCCCCGTTCATTAAACTGTATTCAGATAGAAGTTGATTGATCTGGTCCTCGTGTCTGAATCACTCAGACATGAAACAGGTCAACCGACTACAGAAAACGTGGTGAGTCATTCAGCAGATTATGAAACAACAGATATGATCATCAGTCCGGAACAGACGACTCACCGCTGTGAATACGAAGATGCTCCTTCAGGTGATGCTTGTACTTGAAAGCTTTTCCACACTCGCTGCATTTGAACTTGCGGTTTCCAGCGTCTTCGTTGAGCAGCGGCTGCTGCAGAGAGAACAAACAAACACTTTTGGTTTGATGGAGAAAGAGTGGGAGTCGGTGAGCAGCAGATTAGCAGCTGTGGAACAGACGGCGAGTGTTTAGTGAAGCAGATCTGATGGCGACAGGAAGATTCTCCTCGAAGCTTCTCAAACTCTTTCTAGCTTCCACATATTGTGAGAAAGCGTGTGGGTGGAGGTTGTTCAGAGGTGTCGGTGCATTCCTGACGTTTCATATGCAAATGACCAGATAAACAAACACAAACAGCCCCGGGGGGGGTCGCCCCCCCTCCCCTCCTCAGACTCATTTCAGTAACTTTGTCCTGTTTCAAGTTCATTACACGTTAAGGTCAAACAAAAGAATAATCATCGACTGAACAGAGGCTGAGTCACAGTCTGTGGTGATGAAGTGTCATGTTTTATTAGAGCCGATGCTGATTCTGACATAAGGGAGTAATAATCTACTAATGTATATATATATATATATATATATAAATATAATAATCAATGATTCCTCAACTGTCCTTATTAAACTTTCATGACAAAGACATGTAACTGAAGCTTGATAATTAACAGTTTAACCAAAAACTTTACTATAAAGAAAAAGAAAACCAAACATATAGACCTCTGCAGATTAAAAAAGGATTAAATCCTCATGAATGAGTGAATGTGTGAATGAGTGGGAGTCTCAGTTTAACAGTTTAACTCTGAGGACGTACACGAATAAACAGATGTCGTCATGAGAGGATTAAGACTCAGACGCAGGAAGAAGAAGACGACGACCATCTGCTCCTGGATTCACTCCAGATTCACACTGGAGATGGGCGGGATTTATTAGAGAATAAGAAATCTTATATTTATACCTCTAGAAATAAATCCTAAAAAGACCCCTTTTGCTTCTGGATCTCTAACTGCAGATGAAGATTAGCAGCAGGAAGGAGGCGTGACTGACCTGGTCTCTGACCGGGTCTCTGACCGGGTCTCTGACCGGGTCTCTGGCGGGTTTGTGTGAGGTCATGTGACGCTCCAGCTGCGTGCGGTGGCTGAAGGTGTCGGCGCACAGTGGGCAGGCAACGCTCTCCTCGTTCTTCTCGTGACGATACTTGATGTGTTCCTTCAGAGACGTCAGGCGCTTGTAGCCGCGGTCGCAGTACGGACACGTGAGCAGCTGGGCGAAGTCGTCCGCAGAGCCGGGCAGCAGGTCTGCAGAGGTCAGAGGTCAGAGATACATCATACATTTAATGAGCAACAGCAGATCTTGTGGTCTGTTAATGTTTGTCATCATCCAGTTCCCTGTACTTCTCAGATGTGTCTAGATCTCCTCTCTTTAGTCCCTCCTCGTACCTTGCTCGCTCTCGTCCTGGCCGATGGCCTCGGGCGTGCCCAGCCTCGTCACCTCCTCTGGGGCTTCTGGGTAAATGATGGCGGTGTCGCTGCGTTGCAGGTACTCGGCGATGGTCGCCGGGTGACCGTCGCCATCATCCGGTTTACGTTTGAGAAAGTACTCGTCCAGCTCGGAGACGCCTTCCAGTCGCCTCACTGAGGACACAGGCCACAACGGAATGAGTTCAGAGACACAAGGATTTAAAACAACCAACTGCTGATACTTAGATGACCTCTGTCCAATAAGGACATGAGCCTGCAACATATTATATATATATATACATACAGTCATCTATATATAACTGTACACTGCTCTGAGGAGTGGTAAAGATAACAGGACAGGAGCAGTGAATCAGAGAGGACCCAGAATCGAGCCATGAGGGACACCTCTGTAACCCGGTCTGCGTCTGTTTCCTGTTCTGTCCTGATTTCTGGACCAGCGTCAAGTTGAAATTGGTGAAGAAATATGTATCGTAAAAATGTAAGATCAAAATTGTGAAAGAAAAAGGGAACAATCATTTACTGTTTAGATATTAATAAATTGATACGGATGGGGTGGGTGGTGTTTCCTTATGATGATGACGCATTATCTCACCTGCACTGTTTCCCACTGTGTGTAGCGACTCCTCCGGGCCCAGACGCTCACACTTGTCCTTCCTGTTGACTGAGACACGAAGCAGCAGAAAACAGACAATTATTCATTATTGTGTGTGGAGGTCGTCAGGTCGCCGTTGTTGTCGTTCATAGTAAAATGGACGCACTTTGTCTTTTCATTCCTCTTTTTGCTTCAGAGACAAGATGGAGGCGATTTCAGAATAATGAGCTTTCACTTCCTCTTTTTGTCTCTTTCGTCTGTTTTTATTTTCTTGTTTCCTTTTCTGTGTCACGTGAAGATGAGTTATTATCAAAGATGAGTGTTGTCACATGACGTGAGGCTGATGTGTCTCACCAGAGTCATTCAGGTGTCCGTTGGTGTCGAGTCTCCAGCCCTGGATGTGGTCATGTGGACCCTCCGGACCCTCATGGACCCGGTAGGACAGCAGGGCGTGGCCAACCCGGGGCGACGCCTCCAGAGTGGGCACGCCGGCCGGGCTGCCCCCCTCCTCCTCGTCCTCCTCGCCCCCTCCTCCGTTCGCGAGGCCGTCGTCCTCATCCGTCTCCGAACCCGAGTCCACCACGTTCTCATAGTTCAACACTGCAACGCAAACACAACAACAGAACAGCATGTTAGGTCTCACAACAAGAACCAGGACCAGGACCAGGACCAGGACCTGGAACATAAACCGGGTTCAGAAGGGGGACAGAGGGATTGAACTCCTTTACTGAGGTGTATGTTCTAGTTCAACAGTATTTTTTGCAGTGTAGGTTTTAACTGTGTTTTTACAGTGTAGTTTAAACTGGTCTGAAGGATTTTATCTGGTGCCAGTTTACAAACCTCCAACATTCACATGAGGGAGGAGGAAGAGGGGGCTGCCCCCCTCAACACACACACACACACTCAGACACACACACCCCAGGGAACACGGAGATTAGAGTGTGTATCTGGTCATAATATGATCTTTGTCTGTGGAGCTCGACAACTGCACAACAGGTGCAAATTAAAAAGGAGCCGCGACTGAAATCTGGACTGAATACCAAGGGGGGGGGGGCGTGGGACAGACCCGGCTTTAAGAGGTGTGACCAGCACGGCCGGGGGGGGGGGGGGTCACACAGGGTAACACCCCCCACATCAGAAAAAAGAAAAGAGGAAGAAAAGAAAGAGCTGAGATGTGAAGACTCGCTGTGTGGTCCGAGGTATGACTTATAATATGATCACACACACACACACACACACACACACACACACACACACACACACACACACAACACCAAACAGTTTACAACCAATCAGCTGCCACTGTGATGTCACCACCTGAACTCATCAGCATCATCAATCGTCATCAATCACCAATAGTCAGAGTCAGACCCAATAACCACAAATATCAGACATAAACATAAACATGACAACACACACACGTGTGTTTAATGTGATGATGATATTTATATAATAATAAGCTCTGAAGTTTAAAAGAACTAATTAAAGATGAAACTAATAAAATAAAAAAGTGATTTTAACCAATAAAAACTCAATAAAGTGTAAATGTTGTGACGAGACAAAGAAAAATCTCTGAGTGTGTGTGTGTGTGTGTGAGTGTGTGTGTGTGAGTGTGTGTGTGTGTGTGTGTGTGTGTGTGTGTGAGTGTATGTGAGTGTGTGTGTGTGTGTGTCTGTGTGTGAGTGTGTGTGTGTGTGTGTGTGTGTGTGAGTGTGTGTGTGAGTGTGCGTGTGTGTGTGAGTGTGTGTGTGTGTGTGTGTGTGTGTGTGACCTCCCAAACAAAAGACATTCACGCTGCTGTTTGCCTTGTGGGTCACATGACTGTGGCAGAGTAGCAGATGTCACCGGGGGCAACGCAGTCAGACCATCTGAAAACACTGTCCACCATTTTGTCCCTCACATGAACATGTGAACACATAACAATGTAAACACATGAACATG